>NC_057712.1:79716078-79763898 GCF_004010195.1 Chiloscyllium plagiosum | reverse complement strand
TGGGGGAGTCCAGAACTAGAGGGCATAGGTTTAGAGGGGAAAGATATAAAAGAGACCTAAAGGGCAACTTTTTCACACAGAGAGTGGTATGTGCATGGAATGAGCTGCCAGAGGAAGTGGTGGAGGCTAGTACAATTGCAACATTTAAAAGGCATTTGGATGGGTATATGAATAGGAAGGGTTTGGAGGGATATGGGCCGGGTACTGGCAAGTGGGACTAGATTGGGTTGGGATATCTAGTCGGTATGGACGGGTTGGACCGAAGGGTCTGTTTCCATGCTGTACATCTCTATGACTTTAACCTTACTGGAAAATGGGAGATAAAAACTAAGATGGTAACTATTTCCACTATCAAAGCTGAATTGACAAGTGTTCAATCAAGGAAATGAGTGAGATTTATGAACAAGTGAGACCTATTGCAATTGCATTTGTTGTATTTATTTTTCAGGATGAGTTACTAATTTAGAATGTTCATCCATGGTAAGTAACAATTTGCTTATTAGAGACAAAAAAGTAGCCATGTTAGAGAATATTTTGACAAGTTAGAAATTGGGATCATTGCTTCAATCATTTTCGTTCCTGCCATTACAATCTGTTGCAGTAACTAAAATCAAAGTTTGCATCCCTGATACCCGTGAATGAAACTGGAATATTTTTATAAACACCTAAAAGTTTATATAACCTCTGATTCTGGTTCAATCTGTAGATGGAATACGTGCAAACTTAGGACAGCTTCACTGGTGCTGATTATGATTATTGACCTCTACATTCATCTTGCTGTTCTCTGAACCTAAATTGCACTATAACTAAAGGGTCTCATCAGTGGGAGAGAGGAACTTCAAATGAATACAGGCTCATAAAAATACAACTCTCTAATGTACACATACTGTGGGATGACAAACAAATAAGTAGCAGCTGTTTCCTCAGAAAGAAAGCTTTGCTGTTGTGTATCTATAGCAATGCTATTACTGTACAGGTAACAGCTTCAAACCTGGATGAGACACTGCAAAATTGCAGACGAAATTAACATGTTGACTGACTTTCTTATGATGGTAAAATAGTAAGTGTTTGCAAAGGTGGGAACTTTTTTTTAATCTTCACAACAAATTCTTTTAGTTATGGCATGCATTCTTTCTTAACATGAACAGAATGAAAAATAATTTATTAGCATTTCAGTATGTTCAGTGGACTATCTAGGGATTTTAAATGGGGTTTTATACTGTAGTTATGCAACATCAACTGCTGACCCTTTGTCACATGAGACCACTGTTATTCTTGTTGTAATGTGTTTGGCAGTCTGATGCCTAACCTAATATGTATGTCATCCTGCTGCCATGGCTTTGCTGAACACTCAATTTCAGTGTACATCAACACAAAGGTGATCAGATTACAACAGCCTTTACTAAACTTGAAGGCATCAATATGTGTTAATGTCAAGATATTTACAAAACATAAATACCATCTTTCATTTAAAAATTGAAAGAACTGTGGATACTGTAAATCAAAAGTAGACAAAAGTAGAAGTCTCTGGAAAAGCTGATCTGAGAAAGTGTTCTGAGGAAGGGTCACTTGACCCGAAACATTAACTCTGATTTCTCTCCACTGACGTTGCCAGACCTAATGAGCTTTTCCAGCGATTTCTATTTTTGTTACCATTGTTTATTTACTTACTGCATATTCAATGCCATCATCAAATTTGATGAATTGTGAAATTTATGTTTAAAATGAAATCTGTTCTAGATTTCATCCCTAGTTAGAATTTATATGAATTCATCTATATTTCTGTGACCATGGATCATAATTCTGGATTACTTATAGACATATTAAACTTTAAGGCCAATATATTTTTTAAAGGTGCACTGATACAGCCAAATAACTGCAATTATAAATCCAACAGCTGACTGGATAGAAACTCTGGAATGTTTCCTGATGAAGGGCTTATGCCTGAAACGATAATTCTTCTGCTCCTCAGATGCTGCCTGACCTGCTGTGCTTTTCACTCTAATCTCTAGCATCCGCAGTCCTCACTTTTGCCTAGAAACTCTGGAATGTCACACCTACAATTTTCAAAGAATTTCAAAGGGATAGCAGGCACGATAAACTGAACTGCAATCCTATCTGAATATCTCAGACTGTGAACATGATGGTTTAAAAAAAAACAAGTATGTGCGAGACATATATTTGCGCTTTCCTCTCGCTAGAGAGCTTCAGCCGTGGTCTGTGCATTAGTGACCAGCTATCCTAGTGTGTGTAGGCTAGTGTGCTGTGAAGGTCATAGCTTTGGCAGCAGCCATTAAACACCTCTACACCACAGGTAAAGAAAGGGAATAGACTCTTACTCGAAGTGCTATTGTACATACTCTGTCTAAAGGAACCATGCCAATAGAAGTTCAATTAACTTACAGAGCCAAGAATCTTGAAATTGACTGTTCAACTACCAACATAAATGTTACTGGGAACATTCACTGCAATGGCCACAACCATAACGTTCACTTCATGAATAATTCACCGAAACTGATCCATATATATTATCTTATTTTTCTTTGGACTCACTTTACATTTCTAATCTGTATGTTTGCATGTAGCATTATTATTTCCATAGATAAATTAAATTAGATTAGATTACTTACAGTGTAGAAACAGGCCCTTTGGCCCAACAAGTCCACACCGATCTGCCGAAGCGTAACCCACCCATACCCCTACATTTACCCCTTACCTAACACTACGGGCAATTTAGCATGGCCAATTCACCTGACCTGCACATCTTTTGGACTCTGGGAGGAAACCGGAGCACCCGGAGGAAACCCACGCAAACACGGGGAGAACGTGCAAACTCCACACAGTCAATCGCCTGAGGCAGGAATTAAACCCGGGTCTCTGGCGCTGTGAGACAGCAGTGCTAACCACTGTGCCACCGTGCTGCCCACCACATTTCTTCTCACATTTCATAATTAACAAGCTTTCTCCCCAGTTAACTTGGGAAATTGACTCCTTCTAAAACATAAATGAATTTCAGTCTAGGAGAAAGGTATCTAGGAGAGGGAATTCATTGTGAATTAACTTTTTGTGAAAAGTAGAGGCAACAGAAGAAGTGGGAAGTGGAGAGATGGAGCAAATTCATTGCCTCTCTCCTGGGAAATTGATAATTTCGAGTAATCCCTCTGGTGCCACAATAACTTGGAAAATCTTGCCCAGGGCCAAGTCATAACATTGTACATGAGAATTATTTTAAAAATTACCTTTCTGCATTATCTAAGCACCTCATGGATAAGTGAGGGAAGCATCTGACTTATGGTTGAGCTGAGATTTTATCAATGATTCAATGCTTGTATATAGTACCTGCCACTTACGACAACAGGGAAAGAACTGCACTGTGAAAAGAAAATATGTTACCTGCAACAATGATAATTCCAATACAAATGAGGAAAACCAGGAGATACAGGACTACTATCGCACACTTCATCCCTGCCATTGAGTTCCAGTGGTTGCAAAAATTGCTTGCGGTCCCTCGCCTTCCAGCTGGCCCTTAACAAAATTAAATAAACGGTCAATGGTTGTTCTGTTTTGATGAGCCACAACTATTACACATTGAAACACTTTCAAAAGTATTGCACAAATCCTGTTAGCAATGTGAAATCATCAACATAAAAATCCCTTTAATGTCACCATTACAGAATGAATCTTAAACATGCAAATTTTACATTCATGCAGATAAAGCCTCTTTCTTTGTCCAATGCGTGGTAGTGCATATACGTCTGTAAGCATCCAGAGGTATTCCTACTATGCATTGTGAAGAAAAATGTATATTTACGTTTTACAAAGTTTGCGTTTGCAATAGGTTCAACAAATTGAAGATTTTAATGTAAAAATTTATTTTGTGTCAATGTTTGCAAGAATGAGTGCAAAGGGTAAATTCTAAGCAGAGATTTCACTATTTCCAGCCTCTATTATTTCAGAAGGACATCATTGGAAACTCTGGAGCAATGATGAAAACATCTGTTTGTGCCATTTTATTCTGTTTATTCTGCTGATCTTGCATCAAATGTTTTCCAGACAACCATGCATAGCCAAGTGTTGAATATGGCATACTAGCCATTAAGAAAAAAGACAGCACCTTTCCCACAACCCTAACACAATTGTGTAGTTTGAGAAACATCATTGTTTGAGAATTGGTTAATCACTCATCCAAGTGTTTAAAACAGTCTGCATTCACAGCCAGTGTGTCCTTTTTTGTATTTTCTTGAAATCAGTCACAAACAATTAGAAAAATAACATAATGCCAGTTATGTTCGAAATCCTAATTTGGGTTCTCCAAATTAAGTTATATAGACAAAATTATTTATATTGCGCTTTAGTCAGATTATTTCAAGCATTTTATATCCAAAGTGGTCTGCTCTCTGTTGTATAGATATAAATAGACAGAGACCAGGAGAACACTATGAAACTGCTGTAGAGACACCTTACACTGGGAACAATCTGCTCCTGATAATTTAAAGTTTTGTCTTTGCACTAAAACATTAATTACCCAATAATTTGTATTACGGTACATTAAATAATGTTGAAAATGATAGTTTAGTATTGAAAAATGAAACTGTCCGATAATCAACTTTAAGTGACTTTGCATTAAAAGCAGACTGCATCAGATATCATATAGAAATAGATAGAATTTACGGCCCAACTGGTTTGTACCAATATTTATGTTACACACAAACCTCCTTACATCATTTAAATGTAATTTTGTCAGCATAACATTCTCTTCTTTCCTCCTCACTTATTTTCCTAGCTTCACATTTAATGTACCTATTTTATTCACTTCAATTACTCAGATGAGCAATTGTTGGCGAGTGATATTTCATCGGGCCAGTGCTGGCACAACTGATCATATTGATGAACAACTGATCACCATATTGATGAACAATTTGGACTTGGGACCGGAAGTACAACTTTCAGTTGAAGATGACATCAAAGTGAGCTGTACAGTTATTACAGAGGAGGACTTTGATGAAATACAGGAAAACATGAATAAACTTGTAGAAAGGTAATGAAATTCACAAATGAACTTCAATGTCAATAGTGCGAGGCATTGTGTTATGATAGGAAGCATGAGGAGGCATATATTCCTCATGGAATAAGAGCTGAATTTTTTACGGTGTTCCTGAAGACCGCAATGGTGCCAAGGAGCCTTGAAAATACCAGCATTGAATGGCATTTTGATTTTAAAGCAAGAATACCACTTTCCCTCCAACTCAGGCCAGTTAAAATAGAAGAGTTAAAAGCGAGGACAGGTTTTAGAATTGTAGTTTGAAAATAGTGGAGGGTAAGCAGGTACACAGTGGGAGGTGAGTGAAAGCATTGCTCCAGCCTCATATGAGATTCTGAAGGGCAAACAGGAACTGCATGCTTGAAGAACAAAGGAATAGGTGGATATGTTGATGGGGATAGATGAGGAGAAAGCTCATTTGGAATGCTGTAAAAAGATACAGCAATCTGAACAGGGTCTAAGGTTTGCCTTACGCAGCACCCAATATCATGTTGTTAAATAGAATTGTTGGGTGAATAGTTTGGGATCTGGATAGAGTAAGGCTTAACATTTGGGTTTTCCTCATATTCTCTGTAAATGATGTCTATCACATAACTGTAACTTCTTAATAGTTCTGACAATAAAATAAATCACATGTCATTGAAGACAGGTGCTTCTTCTTCTTAGAGTTGAGAGTGTGGTGCTGGAAAAGTACAGCAGGTCAGGCAGCATCCAAGAAGCAGGAGAATCGACATTTCAGGGAAAAGCCCTTCAAGGCTTTTGCCCGAAATGTCGATTCTCCTGCTCCTCGGATGCTGCGTGACCTGCTGTACTTTTCCAGCACCACAATCTCAACTCTAATCTCCAGCATTTGCAATCATCACTTTCATGTCTTCTTGTTCAACTGCCAAGTAGATGTTTTTACAGCACTAGGTCAAGTAAGCACTGTAAACCCCTGCCTGAAAAAGGCTAGTGGCAGCAAACCTACCACATAGCTCATACATGTTGAGCAAGGGTGAGGATTCATATCATAACATGGTTGAAAATGGTGCCACTGACTCCATTTAGCTCCCTCCCTGGCAGATATAGAGATCAGAAGATTTCTTCAGTCACAGCTTTAAGAAGGCTGTTCATGCAGAAAATGAGTTGCCAATCCTATATATAGTTGAAGGTAAAGTTGACATATGAGAGCTCACTAAGGTATTAAAGAAGCATCAGATACTTTTGAAAAGGTAGCGAAAGCCTTTAGCAATTATGATTAGATTTGATTCCCTACAGTGTGGAAACAGGCCCAACAAGTCCACATTGACATTCCGAAGAGTAACCCAGACAGACCCATTTCCCTCTGATTAATGCACCTAACACTATGGGCAATTTAGCGTGGCCAATTCTCCTGACCTGCACAATTTTGGACTGTGGGAGGAAACCAGAGCACCCGGAGGAAACCACACAGACACAGGGAGAATGTGCAAACTCCATACAGACAGTTGCCCAAGGCTGTGATTGAACCCAGGACGCTGGTGCTGTGAGGCTGTATTGCTAACCACTGAGCCTCCATGCCGCCCTAAATGAATGGCCCTCTTGAAAGATAAAAGATTTCAGCCTTCAGGACTTTCTAATTCCATTAATCATTTCTACAGATTTGTGTAAAAATATGAAATTATGGAAATTTGAAGTCACAGTTCAAAAGGAATGTGTTGTTTTAGGAGTTACTTGTAAGTCTTTATCTAATTTAGTACAGTATAAGGAAGATCTGATCTCAGAAAATGCCATTCAGATGGTGCGTGAAGCAATCACAGATTAATCCTAAGAGAATTTATCACAGGTGATCAACAGTATCCATTTAGCTCTTGAGGTATAAAACTCCTCAAGGCAAAAGTGAGAAACTAAAGCAGTGAGATAGGATTCGGATTGGAAGGTAGAACATATAGACTCTGAAGAAGGGAGAAAGGCAGCAGAGTATAAACTATAGGCCAGTTAGCATGACATGTGTCATGGGGAGGGTATTAGAATCAATCATTAAAGAGACTATAATTGTGTATTTAAAAACTCTAGGTAATCAGGAAGAGTCCTGTTTAGCTAATTTATTGGGGTCCTTTTAAAGATCAACGTGCTGTGGATAAAGGGAAGCCTGCAGACATGACGTATTTGAATTTCATAATTTCATAAGGTCATTGCAGAAAATACATGTTAGTGGCTGGCAGAAAACAATAGGCTGAAATTTATGTTTTTTTGTCTAAGTTTCAGCTTAGGGTTAAATCTCCTGAGGATGTAGTACAGAGTGGGTCCTTTGCAATTCTGAGAGAGTGTGGCCCTCAGCTGAGGCAGGGCTTCTCCTGCTCCTCGGATGCTGCGTGACCTGCTGTACTTTTCCAGCACCACAATCTCTACAGTCAGCCCTGCCTCAGCTGAGGGCCACACTCTCTCAAATTGCAAAGGACCCACTCTGTACTACATCCTAAGTTTCAGTTTAGTCAAGTTTCATGGAGGGTTTCACTCTGCAAGTTCTCTCTATGTACCATACCAAATCTTATCTCATTAACTATTTACCCTATAATATGGCTTCTCCCTCTCATCCAATTCTAGCCCCATTCTACCACTCATTGTACCCAGAACAACTTGCCACTGCTGGGTTATCATGGAATGTAGCAGCATCGCTGGCATGGGGCCATCTTTAAAAGGCCATCGTGTACTCTGATAAGTTCTGTTGGACCAGAGCTACCCCGACTCGTACCCTGAACATGACATAAAAGTGTAAATTTGCACCTTGCTTTATAGGCAGGGTCATGAAGATCCTGACCATGGATAGGCAAGATGTCCTCTTGCCCCAGGATGAGCAGAAGAGTCCGTGACACCAGACCATGTGAAACTGGTCCAAGGACGCCACCCAAGTCAAAGCAGTTCCAGCTGGCTGGAGGAATGCACAGCACATTAAGAGGAAGCGTAATGACCTTCTCCACTCTGTCAGCATAAGTGTCGCCAACTTCTCTCCAATACCTCAAACTCACTCTACTGCTGTAGCTAGCCACTCCCACCAATGCTCATGCTCTACCCTCTCACCATTGCCTGCAGTATCTTCCCTCACTCACTCTTACTTACCTCAGTCCCTGGCACCACTAACCCTGCAAGCCCTCTGCATTACCAACTCAGGAACCACCTCTATACCTACATTAAAAATAACAGCTATGCCACACATTTTCATCTCTTTTAAAACTTGCTTTTTCTCTCATTCCAGTAGGAAAACAACCAACAATAAAGCCGAAACAATCATGACAAATGATGCTCAGCCTGACATTTAGCCCCTTATCACTCATACGTAGAAGATCCAGATTCTGACAATCTCAAGTGACTGACTGACCGTGTCCAGGTCCCTGAACCGATATCAGAGGTTTCTTTTGACATACTGTGCCAATAGCCCCTGACTGAAGGCTATCTCCCTTGAATTTATGGGAATTCCTAATCTCCATGATAAACGTCTTGGCTTTGTGTTTTCACTAAATGGCAATGCAATTCAACAACTGTCAGCCTGATATCTCTGACTGAGGCGCAAGGTGCAAGGTAAGTCAAGACTAGGAGGGATTCTGTGAGATTCCAGATAGGCTCAAAGTGACTGAATGCTAAGAGAGCAGGTGAACAGCCCAGAGATGCCACCGGGTCCAGTCCATGAACTGGATGTGTGTCCCTAAGAGCAATGTGGAGTCCGAGGTGTAGCAATGAAATGTAGGTGCATTTTCTTTTACTGTACTGTAGGTGGATTGAGGTTGAGCCAATAGCTTCTTAGAAGCTGGCACATTTCAGATGTCAATATCCATAGACCATGTGGTGCATATGTCCGATGGCCATGGAGCGTGCCTGTGATGATGTTGAGTGGTGACAAACATGAAGCTCTTTTCAGTGAGGGGCAAGCTGAAATTGGCAGGTACCTGCACTGACTTCCATGATGAGAATCCTCAACATCCGTCGTTTGCTTGTGTCCAATTGTAAGATAGAATTCAGTACCAGTGACAAAGCAAGAAGCAATCTTCAAGTTGTATGACTGATGAAGCAAACATTTTGGTTTCAAGAATACTGCAGTCACCAAGATTAAATAAAACTGCCCAAGTTAAGCAACAAGTTGAAGTGTAGACTCCCTACTTCAGAAGGTTGAGAATAAAAATCTGTTCACGTAGATTGAACACGTGGTGTTCACAACTCCATGGAAATCACTAGATGATTTATTTCACAGATCTCGGATATTATCAAGAAGAGAAAATTGCCTTGCTCAGAGATCCTGGATGCTTGAAAAACGTTTTGGCTGTTTCATTAGGACAGCTGTTCTCCATGAGGGAAATTCATGAGATCCTCCAGACACTACAGTGGAGAGATTGCCTGTTTCAGCAGGAAAGTGTCCTCAGTAAAGGACAACATCAAGAGATAAAACATCTTCCAATGTAAAGGACTGTCAGGAGCAGATTCATTATCAATAATCTTCACTGGAAAGACCTACATCTACCAAGCTTCCAAGACTGAAGAGAATGCATTCTGAGGAGATAGTGAAATGTCCAAATCAGCTGAAGTTGAGAAGTGAGACCTTTGGGGGAGTTACTGTATAGGACATAAAAGCCTGAAATGCTGAGGAGTGCTTTAAGCACCATGATGATGGGAGGAGAACAGTTTAGATCTTGAGGAATACATCTGGGTCTTACTCATCATTTCTGAAATGAGGTCCATTTTATTAATATAATTTATACACGTTTGCTATAATGCAATAAACTACCTCTTAGAGTCATAGAGATGTACAGCATGGAAAGAGACCCTTCAGTCCAACCCGTCCATGCCGACCAGATATCCCAACCCAATCTAGTCCCATCTGCCAGCACCCGGCCTATATCCCTCCAAACCCTTCCTATTCATATATCCATCCAAATGCCTCTTAAATGTTGCAATTGTACCAGCCTCCACCACATCCTCTGGCAGCTCATTCCATACACGCACCACCCTCTGCATCAAAACATTGCCCCTTAGGTCTCTTTTATATCTTTCCCCTCTCGCCCTAAACCTATGACCTCTAGTTCTGGACTCCCCAACCCCAGGGAAAAGAATTGCACGCAATATTCCAACAGTGGCCTAACCAATGTCCTGTACAGCCGCAACATGACCTCCCAACTCCTGGACTCAATACCTTGACCAATGAAGGAAAGCATAACAAATGCCTTCTTCACTATCCTATCTACCTATTTAAGACAAGTGCCCATTCCCATTAGATTACCAAGTAGTTTTCCTCCAATATACCTAGTTCAACCAGGCCTTGTAGATCCCAAACAGGAAAGAAAATAAACTTACCAGCTACAACATAATGCACAGTGGTCAGAATTCAACTTGTAACCTGAAGTATAAATGCTAGACTGGACCTGATTGGCCAAATGGACTATTTCTCTGCCTTAAATACTTATAATACTTTCTAGCTACTCCACGTTGCAACGGTCAACACTCTCTGGATAAAGACATTTCTTTGGAATACCTCACTGGATTTATGAGTG
Organism: Chiloscyllium plagiosum; assembly: GCF_004010195.1. Lineage (NCBI taxonomy): Eukaryota > Metazoa > Chordata > Chondrichthyes > Orectolobiformes > Hemiscylliidae > Chiloscyllium > Chiloscyllium plagiosum. Next base: position 79,753,359 of record NC_057712.1, on the reverse strand, counting down.
AGGACCTATTATTTATAATTCCGAGTTGCATTTATGATTTTGTTTTAAAGTGTATAGATTTTTTTTGCAGAAATAGGTAGTTACCAGCACAGAAATATTTTATACCTTTTCTCAGGCATGGTGAAACAGTCCATTGGATACATTTGGTGAAAATTAAACTGCTGCCGATGATAACTAACCTTCTTTGATCAACAGATCAATGCTGACTCCAGACCATACCAAGATGTGCTTCCGTTATAATACACTGGTGTTTGATATATTTGTGGTGGAATTCGAGAATTTCCTCAAAATATGTTATGCCACAGTTGTGTCATTTAAAATGTAAAATCACCACACAACAGCCCAGAAAGAGAATTGAAAGGTGAATTTCCTGGGTGTACTTACTTGCATTCTTATTGGTGCTGTCATTAGAGTAAAATACAAATGAGACCATCTAGAAATGTTGGCAACAGATAGGGAACCAACAGGTGAGATGTAAGGTGCTTGACTCTTTCACCACAGTTGAAGAAATTTCTATTTAAATGCCCTAAATTCTTCCATAACAGACACCTCACACTTTCTTGTAGCTGCTGCATTTGGTAACCGCAGTTACTGTTTATTACATCATAACCTTTTAGGAAAACTGCAGTTGCTGCACATGGCTCTCACTGTAATATCTGCTTGCAACACCAATGCAGTAGTCCCATTGCAAGATGATTGCATGCTGAACTGACAGTAGGGCTAACTGAAAGGCAATAAATGCATAAATGATCCCTTTGTCAATGATGTCCACATTCAAAGAATAGATTTACTTAAACTTCGGAAGATCGTAACTGAAGGAATATGCTAAGACTAGATTCATTAGTAACAGGGCTTAAACAATTCTAGAACAGGATTTAACATTCAAGAAACAGCAAACCTAGGAAGTCATTCAGCTATCCACATTTATGAAAATTACTTTGAGCTTCGAAATCTTAATCATCGAATAATAATCCAAATAGCAGCAAATATAAAATAACAGAAAACCGTGAATCCTTCTATGAAAACAGAGATCTCTTGCTCTCAATTTCCAATTCTCTTTATGGACAATTATACGTACTTTCTTCACAAAGGTTCAGCTTTGAGAGATTCCTTCCATCAAACTCAAGTGATTCTTCATACATTGATCCATTTTCCTGAAACTCATTTGCGATGAGAGGCAGATCTTTGTTCTCCATTTATTCTGAGCACTGAAGACTTCACCTATGATAAGCACAGTTCAGCCACTCAGTTACAGAAGTCAGATTTTGCTTTAGATTTTGTATCAATAACCTGTTAGCTACTTTAATTTAATCAGAAATAATTGCAATAAATCAGATTCTGTTAATATTATTCATGCTGCATACATTTAATGCTCATTCATTTTCTTAGCAAAAGAAAAAAAATCATCCCTTTATTTGTATGTGCATTGCTTGACGGGTTAAAAAGGAGAAAGTGAGGGCTGCAGATGCTGGAGATCAGAGCTGAAAATGTGTTGCTGGAAAAGCGCAGCAGGTCAGGCAGCATCCAAGGAACAGGAGAATCGACGTTTCGGGCATAAGCCCTTCTTCAGGAATGAGGAAAGTCCTGAAGAAGGGCTTATGCCCGAAACGTCAATTCTCCTGTTCCTTGGATGCTGCCTGACCTGCTGCGCTTTTCCAGCAACACATTTTCAGCTCTGACAGGTTAAAAACCCAATGAACAGTATTCATATGACATAGAGAAAACTTTGAGATGTGGGTTTAAAAATAACAAGAAAAAAAGGTTAGGAGGGATGACAAAAAGTATGAATGAAGAAATGATTTTTAAAGAATAGGATAATGGACTGTTTGAAGGTACTGAGGGAATGCCAAACTGTGGGTGGCTTAAGGCATAGCCACCAATTTGCAGCCTAGAACCTGCAGGAGTGCAGTGAATCATGTGATTGTCTTCCTCCCTCCACGGACAGGTTGGTGGCTGCCATGGAGAGCCCATGTCCAGAATCCCCAGGGGCTGCTGAAAAGGCACAAATACCTGTACTCCATCGCCCAAAACACTGGTCTTCAGGACTGAAGAAATGGTGTCAGTTGGATGGCTAACCTGGCACACAGTCCAGGTGTCCCTTCCTCACATGGAGATGTGTCAGTGCTAGGAAGAAGAATCACACACAACCCCCTCAGAAGTCTCCTATCAAGAATACTCCACCTCCATTTTACCTGTTCCTCCCTCTGACCTTTGCAATTTGACAAGAAGATCCTCAGCAAATCACTTCCATGCACACTCAAGCCTCCCTTGGGTTGTCTGACCAAACATTCAGAATCATCAGGACCTCCAGGTTCCATTAGGAGTGAGGAGCGCAGATGTTGGAGAAGTCAGATTTTCCTTCACATCCACCCACCTCATCTCCTGCATCTATTGCTCTCAGTTTGGCCTCCTCTACATGGAGGAGAGAGGAGCATTTTAGGGAACAACGCTGGGACACAGACACCAAACAACCCCACTGCCTTCTGGCCAACCACTTCAACTCCCCCTCCTACTCCCCTAAGGATATGCAAGTCCTAGGCCTCCTCCACCGCCAATTCCAAGCCATCCACCAACTAGAGGAAGAACGCCTTATCTTCCACCTTGGGACCCTTCAACCACATGCCATCAATGTTGATTTTGACAGTTTCCAAATCTCCCCTCCCTTCCCACCTCATCCCAGATACAAACCTCCAACTCAGCACTGCCCTCCTGACCTTCCTTCCTACCTATCCACTTCACACTCCCCACCAACCAATCACAATTACCCCCACCTGCATCCACCTATCACCTTCCCTCCTACCTTGCCCCCTAACCCACCCCCCCACCCTCCCCACATTCCTGATGAAGGGTTTATGCCTGAAACGTCGACTCTCCTGCTCCTCAGATGCTGCCTGACCTGCTGTGCTTTTCCAGCACCACCCTTCTTGATTCCAGGTTCTACTGCAGAGCATGCTCCCTCCAGCCCAGCTGCAGAAATAATGAGTACACTAAGGTGCAGTGGAAGAAAGAAGATAAAAAACTTATTGAGGGCACTTTGGTTGCATGGTTGAATGCACAATATATCATTTTGGACTTTTTTTATAGACATCACTGACTTCACGTTACATCTGATTCTTTGTGTCCCTGTGTAGCCAAGTCGTTGTTTCACCATGAGATATCACTTCATGATCACAGACAATGTCCCATGGATTGATGTCTGTACTGACACTGCTGTTTCTTCCAGAAGTAAGAGGAACAAGACGCACACAGGGGCTCTGAGTGCTGGTGACACCTTCAGCCATCCATGTAAAACATCCCTATTATTTAATGCTCCCTATGTTGAAAAGTGTTGCAGTGAATGAGTAGGTCACTGATGTCTGGAGATGTGTAATGCAAACAATGATCAACGTATTATGATGGCCAGAGAGTGGGAATCCCATAGATCTACATGCTATACATTGCATGGGTCTGTGTGCAATGTTCCTTTTGCAAGTCCAACATCAGTGGGCCCTGCAGTCTCCTTCCTCACAGATCGAGATACTCACCCTCCCCACCCTGAGTGTGGATGCAGCCATTTCTCTCCCTGTTGTGCACTTTTGGTTCGCAGCTCAGTGAGCCCTGGGCTGAGAACAATGTGCAGCCTCAATGTGTTTGTGAGCCCTGCCAAATGTCCAGATCTCCTTCCCATAAACTTCATCAGCTTCTCACCTCCCCAGAGCCCTTCCCAACGTGTCTACATGAGTCTGCCTACCTTTCCTAGCTAGCCCCTGGAATATGAGATGACCATGCTAAGTATGGACTGCCCCTCCATCCCTGATCTTGAGGTAAAGCTACTCTTGATTGTGGACAAACTCCTTCCCATGTGACCAGTCTCCTGCCCATGGTGGATCGTATTGCCCCTTGCCGATACGCTTGACCCCATCATCGCAATTGTCGTTCTCCATTCCCAGACTGACACTGTAGCCCACACTCCTGAAGAATAACTTGATGAGTCTCCTTTCTGTGGCAGCTCTGTGCACTCTCAAATCCTCTTTCCCCTACTTTCTCTGGATAGATCCAAGAGATGGACTACGGCCCACTCCCTGGAGTAACTTAACTGGCCAGCCCTGGACAAGAAGTCTGGAGATCCCTGAGGAGTGGCTGTACTGCACCCTGATCATGTTAGCCTGAACTGTCCACAGGAATGACCAACATCCACAGCTTAGACTGTAGAGACATGGACTCCCGTAGAGCACTCCACCCGATTGCCTGACCCTGGCCAGTACCCTGGACAGGTGTCAGAGGTTGCCCTTTTTTTTTGATTAGATTAGATTAGATTAGATTACAGTGTGGAAACAGGCCCTTCGGCCCAACAAGTCCACACCGACCCGCCGAAGCGAAACCCACCCATACCCCTACATTTACCCCTTACCTAACACTATGGGCAATTTAGTATGGCCAATTCACCTGACCCTGCACATCTTTGTGACTGTGGGAGGAAACCGGAGCACCCGGAGGAAACCCACGCAGACACGGGGAGAACGTGCAAACTCCACACAGTCAGTCGCCTGAGGCCCTTGACTTACTGCCTTGTCTGGCAGGTACCTTTGTGGACCCTAAGACATTGCTGCTTACTTGCTGAATAGACAGTGTATTTGCCAGTTAAACCACTGGCACACAATGTAGGTGTGAGATCAACTTAGCATACTGCAAGAGAGAAAGATGAATGCCCCCTTGCCTGAGGACTGCTGCCCAGCAAGGTAAGCTGCCTGCTTTTCTGACTGAACTAATTGGAATAGTAAGGCAAGGAATGAATTGTATGAACATCCAGATAGGCGCTAAGTGAGTCATCGAGAAGCCTTAAGATGCAGCCTGGTCTAATCTGTGAGATGGGTCCCTGCTAGTTCCTGGTGTAGCCTGCTTCGTGAGTCTGTACTTCCTGAGTGATCTGCAAGTGTGTTGGAGAGGTTCTGTGAGGGTGGCAACGGATTGGCAAATACCAGACGTGAACGTGCATAGGTAAAGTGTGCATGCAGCTGATGTGTGTGTGTGTGTTGTGCTCCATGATGCAGGTTAGTTGTATGCAACATGGAGGCTGCTTGGAGCAAGTGGGGAGCTGAATTTTCCAGGTACACGTTCTGGCCTCCACGTCAGGTTTTCTCATCTTCCAGCTTGTTTCATGCACTTGGCAACTCAGAAAGCTGAATATTAATTAGGTTAATTGCTCCATTAACAAGGGATTTTACAAGCAATAATCACCATGAATTGGCAACATGTCACTGACTAGTGAGAAACTCACCACAGCCCTTGTCAAAAGTATAAAAGATGGAGCAAGAAGTTCCTGACGTCGAAATGGGCCTGGCCAGAGTTCCTGTCTGATCCTGCCACAAATCTCACCACGACCCACATTGCTCAGACCCCTGTATGATTTTGTTCAGTGTTTTCTGGCCATGTTAGCTAATGAACAGACAGGCAAACAGCACAAGACAGAGAGGGTTCTACCGCAGGATAAACAGCAGATTTTAATGCCAAAGTCGAGAAATGAAAAGATAGCCTCAGCTGATACATGATTTGGAGATGCCGGTGTTGGACTGGGGTGGACAAAGTTAAAAATCACACAACACCAGGTTATAGTCCAACAGGTCTATTTGGAAATACTAGCTTTTGGAGCGTTGCTCCTTCATCAGGTGGTTGTGGAGCATAAGATCATAAGACACAGAATTTATAGCAAAACATTACAGTGTCATGCAACTGAAATGATATATTGAACAACTGTGGATTATTGTTAAGTCTTTCATCTTTTAGAATGGATTGCAGGTTTTGGTTGTTATTGCAGAAATTTCATCTTCCTCAACGTTTATTAGAAAACTTCAAACTATCTGTCTTTGGAAACTCTCTTATCGAACTGTCTCTGGTTGTTGTTTGTGTAAGGCCCTCTTTCACTGGGCCCCCAGCAATCCCTGCTCAAAGGTACTATTGTGTTTCACTTAAATGCTGGAGCAGGCTTCTAACTCTGTTTATCACTTGTCAGCTATTTTGTGTCTAAATGCTGGAGCAGGCTTTTTAACACTGCTTATCCCCTTGTCAGCCAATTTGTGTCTTTCAACTATGGGCAGCTCTTACGATTACTTATTTTGAACCTGTCGCTTGAGTGGCATAAGAGTGTGATATGTAAAAGTAACTCCCTTCCCAACATCATGTGGGTGCACCTAGAAGACATGGACTGCTGCAGTTCAAGAAGGCTGCTCATCACCACCTTCTCAAGGACAATCAGGGATGGGGAACAAAGTCTGGCCTTGCCAGCAACACTAAACCCCATTAACGAATATATAAGAGGTCTGTATTACTGCCATGGGTAATGCAAAGGAAAATTTACTCTTGATCAGGTATTCAAACTTTCTCCAAATTCAGCCTTGGATTCTGCAATATCCTGGTAAACAAGCAGTTGCTGAAGCTATGATTTAGATGGTTTCCCTTTTAGTTGTGAAAACACAAAGTTGAACTGCCAGTTCCTGGCAGTGTAGGAATTTGCATACTTTCTTTTTTGACAATCAAGAGTGGCCTTGCCAGTTTTGATGGGAGTTTGAGGTGATCTCAGTTTCTCAAACGGCACAGTGAGATAATCTGTGTTCATTAATAGTTTAAAGATTTTATGTGTTTAAAGACAGGAATATGATAGGATGTTGGACACTGGTCAGAAATACCATTTCTTCTTGGTCCATTAGGCCACTCCTTATTATTTTGTTCAAAGTAAAAATCCCAAGTGGAGCAGCCATGCATATTAGGATATTCTGCGTCTAAAAAAACATATTTATAGTTTTGCTTCATGCTTAATATATGAAAGGAAATTGTGCACTAATCATACTTGAAAAAAACGAATACTTTCTTGTGACAAAAATTCTGTTAAATTCAACAATTTTTATTACGTGAGGAAAACTTGTTTATCAGTAAATGAGTAGGATCAGGAATACATTGCCTCAGAATGTAGTGGGAACACAATCAACTATAGCTTTCAAACGAGAACTGGATAATTATCTGAATTGAAAAATAAAAGCAGGGCTAATGTGAGTTGCTCTTGCAAAGAGCCAACAGGAACATAACAAGCCAAATTTCATCCTTCTGTCTTGTAACCATGGTAACCAAACTGCATAAGAGATATCAGCACACATGATGGTCAGAGACAAACACTAAGGAGTAACTTAAATGAAGAAACAAGTGAAGTGATAAACAGTTTCAGAGATGCAATTCCAAAGTTAGGGGCCTAGACAGCTGAAGGTATGGCGAGCAATGGGGGGTATACACAAGAGGCTAGAAGCTGTCTTCTCTTTAAATCCTATCCTATCCTCTCCCTTGACCATTTCAACTTCCAATGGACAGAATTTTCTAATTTTGCCAACATCAGCTCCTTTTACTTTTCACGATCAACAGAGTTGTCAATTAATCAGCTGTTGCCTCTTTACAATTTCAGGCCTCTTCTTTCCATAACTTGTTCTTTTTGACTAGCTGTTTTTTTTATGAACAGCTGGTCACTTATAACATTTTCTAGTTGTAATAATATGTCAGCCACCTGAAACATTAATTTTATACCTCTCTTTCCTCTGGTTAATTGTTGCCACTATTTTCCGTTTTGATTTTGGAAATTATTTTTCCTAGCCCAGGGTAAAATGTGACAAAAGTTACTGCCATCCATCTAGCATCAACCAGACAAATACAAGGATCATACCTTGAAAATTCCCGGAAGGTTACAAATTCCTCTGGTCACTAGTTCAGTGACATTTTAAACATGTTTGTGAAAAAATCTTGCATTCTGTGTCTGTAGTGAACCTGAAAATATTCTCTTTTCAAACAGAGTCTGCAAAAGCTAGCAGAGAAAACTTCACAGACATCATTTAAATGTCACTACGCATAATATCCAAAGGAATTCTTACCTCTGGTTTGAATGGCTCAATGCCACCACATGTGGTATATTTACCCACTAGAGTGATTCCAGGATTCCCTGATTCTTGCAGGGAGCCACATTCTCCGTGACTGCAGGCTACAATGCTGCAGTCCAATCCCCAATCCTTGATCCCTACAATTAAGACTTCCCTGCTGGAAAGTACAAGATTATGGAAGAATCCCATCATAGAAATCATTGTATTTTAGTTGTTACTAATGTGCAAAAACCTCACTGTACTTTATTTTTATTATAACTTTTTTTAACATAGGCTATTTTAATATAATATTTTTATATAATTTTAAAGCAACAATCAAAGCTCAAACACTGATTTTGGTTTTCACTAAATTTATATAAGTCCAAAAAATCAATTATAACGAAGTTAAAATGACTTACCTTTGTGTTAAAGAATCTTTGGTGTTTTCTCTTTGCAGTTACAGTTAAAGCAATGTTGCATCATTTACATTGAAGTACAGTATATGTTAAAACCATTAGGTGCTTCACATTATTTTAACTTTTGAGCATTTGTGCATTTCCAGAAAGTGACAAGAACATGGTCTCTCATTAAATACAGTACATGATCCTACAACAACATTGTATCAATGTTGTCACTAGAATGGTCCTGTTCTTAATCCAAAATACTTTCCCAGAAAGGAAATTGTGAGATAATGGGAGGTGGAAAAGCTTGAAGGGAGGAGACGGAATCTGCATCAGCCCTGTGTTCCAAGAGTTCTGTAACTCAAGAAGTTGTTATTATTGCGAATGTTAAAATGTCTGCTCTTTGAATACGGATGTGGGGATGGGCATTGATGCTTCTAGCTGATGACATTTATCATCAATATTTTGTAAACATGGCAAAGTCAATTAAAATGTTATTTAATTCAGGCATGTTCATAATAAAATGCTGCTGCATTCTCTGTTACTGGAATGCTGGCACCAAAAACCACTGCTGGCAAAAAACAGAGCATAATATTAACACAGACTGCAAAGTTAACCTCACAGTTTATCCAGTGTCTATAAAAGTCACTGTTGCTGTATACTTGATTATTTTTTAGTGATTATGCTCTCGTCATTGGAGGATCTTTCATTGTGTCTAATTGCTACATAATTTAGCTTTTTCTTTCCTCTCTACTTGACAGTGGTAACTTCCACCATCTGTTATTTATTATTTTTCTTGCTTAACACTTCAAAGTCAGGGATTATTAAATTAGAATTATAACAGCTATAACAGCAGCCTTCAATCATAAAAAAAATTCTATTAGGTGAGGTTCAAACTGTTGTTGTTGATTGACAGTAGATCTGTTCATGAAATATCATTTATGATTTGTACAATATGTTTCATAAATTTGTTCACAGATGGTGATTGCAACCAAGTGTGAAATCAGACATGCATAGTTTAGTATCCACATGAATTAGAGTTACTTATTTGCCATAATGTACCATCTTGCCTTTTCGTGGATGAAGGAAAACAGAATCATTGCTTCCCTAGTGATTATAATTTCATCAAGTCCCCTTCTTCCTTCACCTTCCTCATTTACAGGTATTACTAGAGTTTTTTGGACTCTATAATGAAGACAGAAGCAAAATATTTAATCATTGCATTTACAACTTTTTTTATTATGCACTTCAACTCCCCTGTCTCACTCTTTAGAGAACCAACTTTATCTGTTCTTGTTTTTAGATACATGTAGAATTTCTTTCTATCTGTTTTTATGTTCCTAGCTACTTTATCTCACACTTTAGTTTATCTGTTCTGATTCAGTCACTTTCTGCTATTCTCTGTATTCTGACCAGTAATCTGACCTGCTTTCCCCTCTGCGTAATTATATGTTTTTTCCTTGAGTATGTTGCTTTCCTTAACTTTCTGAGTTAACTGTGGATGGTGGATCCTCCCCTTGAAACCTTTCTTTATTGCAGAAATGTACTTATTCTGTGTATTCTAAAACATCCCATTAAATGTCTGTGACTGCTTCTGTATTGATCTGTCTCTTTGCTGAATGTCCCGGTTCATGTCAGCTTGCTAAGTCTTCATATTCACACAGTCACCTATTTTTAAGTTGTGACATATTTCTCAATATCAGGTTTTGCTCTTGGATCTGTTCCAGTATGTAGTATTCTAAGAAACTTTCCTGAACTTATTCTAAGAACTCTGCATCAATTGCCAATCTGAACTTTCCCGTTTATATGTTTGTAAAATTATCTATAATTATTACTGTCCCTTTATCACAAGTACACATTATTTCTTCTTCCATACTTCTGCTGACATTGTGGTTATTGGTTGGGAATTTGTAGATGTTCCCATAAATCATTTCTTTCCCCTATTTTTCCTCATCTCCGTCTGAACAGATTCTACATCGTGACCTCCTGAACCAATAGTTAGAAATTATAGTTAGTTTTTATCACCTTGACTGTTCATATCTTCTTAGGTTTTTCTTTCTCACTGCCATTCTCTGATCTTCATCTTCCATTTTGATATTTTAGTCTCCTATCTCAACTCTATCCTTTGATTTGTTGTATTTACCCAAACTTGATCTTTCACCCCAACTCTGCATTTAGTTTAAAGCCTTCTATTTTTTCCCTAATCATGCAGCTCACAAAAACATCAGAGCTAGCACAGAGTCTGATGTAGACTTTTTCTGATGAAGAGCTGATGCTGAAACATTGATTCTCCTGCTCCTCGAATGCTGCCTGACCAGCTGTGCTTTTCCAGCACCACACTCTACGACTCTGATCGCCAGCATCTGCGGTGCTCAATTTCTCCCAAATGTAGACAATCCCTGTGGTACAGCTCCCATTTTCCCTGGTATTAGTGCCAATACCCTACAAATAGGAATCTATTTCTCTCATACCAGTCTTTGAGCCATTCATTCACTTAGAATTATAGAGTCATAATTTGTGGGCGGCACGGTGGCACAGTGGTTAGCACTGCTGCCTTGCAGCGCCAGAGACCCGGGTTCAATTCCCGACTCAGGCGACTGACTGTGTGGAGTTTGCACGTTCTCCCCGTGTCTGCGTGGGTTTCCTCCGGGGGCTCCGGTTTCCTCCCACAGTCCAAAGATGTGCAAGTCAGGTGAATTGGCCATGCTAAATTGCCCGTAGTGTTAGGTAAAAGGGGTAAATGTAGGGGTATGGGTGGGTTACGCTTCGGCGGGTCGGTGTGGAGTTGTTGGGCCGAAGGGCCTGTTTCCACACTGTAAGTAATCTAATCTAATCTAATATACAGCAAGGAAACAGACCTTCGGTCCAACTCATCTATACCAACCAGATATCCTATATAAATCTAGTTCCTTTGTCAACATTTGGCCCATATCCCCCAAACTCTTCCTATTCATATATCCATCCAGATCCCTTTTAAATATTGTAATTGTGCCCGCCTCCACCACTTTCTCTGGCAGCTCATTCTATATACACACAGCCCTCTTTATGAAAAAGTTGCCCCTTAGGAACTATGGACCTGCCCTCCAAGGTCTCTTTGTTCAGCAACACTCCCCAGGTCCTTACCATTAAGTGAATAAGTCCTACCCTGATTTGCCTTTCCAAAATGCAATACCTCACATTTATCTAAATTAAACTCCATCTACCACTCCTTAGCCCATTGTCCCATCTGATGAAGATCTCATTGTATTCGGAGGTAACCTTCTTCGCTGTCCAATACACCTCCAATTTTGGTATCGTCTGCAAACTTACTAACTATACCTCCTATGTTCACATCAAATCATTTATATAAATAACAAAAAGCAGTGGACGCAGCACTTCTCTAACCTTATTTAATTTATCCTAATTTGCATGTGACTCAGTTAGTAATACAGAGATTCTTAGCTTTGTGAGGTGCTGTTTTTTAATTCAACACCTAACTTCTCAGACTCCCTTAGCAAAGTCTCTTTCCTAGGGTTGCCAGAATTGGAGGGTTTGAGCTTGCAGAGAGGCTGAACAGGCTGGGGTGTTATTCTCTACAGTGTTGGAGACTGAAGGGTGACTTTACAAAGGTTATAAAATCATGAGGGGCACACATAGGGTGAATAGTCAAGATCTTTTTCCCAGGTTAAGGGACTGCAAAAGTAGAGGCCATAGAATTAAGGTGAGAGGGGAAGGATTTAAAAGGTACCTGAGGGACAACTTCTTCACACAGAGGGTGGTGTGTATATGGAATGAGCTGCCAGAGGAAGTGTTGGAGGCTTGTATAATGACAATATTTAGAAGGCTTCTGAATGTGTATGTGAATAGGAAGGGTTTAAAGGAATGCGGTGCAAATGCTAGCAAGTGGGACAAGATCAGTTTAAGAAATCTGATTGGCATGGACAAATTGGACCAAAGAGTCTGTTTCTGAGCTGTATAACTCCACGGCTGTATAAATGTATCTAGCTTTGTCATTGGTACCAGCGTGGACCATGACCATGGATCATCCCCTTCTCACTGTGAGTTCTTCTCCAACTCTGAGCAGATATCCCAAACACTGACAATAGACAAACAGCTGTCTAGGTTTCCACTCAGAGCTGCAGTGAGTAGTGTCAATTCCCTGTCCCGTACAATCCTTTATGTGCCATTACATACTTCTTACTTCCCCCTCTTGAGTAGCTTCCTTGGCCATTGCCTATGGTCAGTTCACTCATCCACCCCCTCACCCTCACCCTCATCCAAACCTCAAACCTGTTGGATAATTGCAAAATTTGAGGCTCCTAAATTTCTGCCTTCTGGTGGCCTTACCTGCCTCACTTGAACACATGTACTCCTACCCATAACCACGAAGCAAATCAGAGGACCCTACCCTAAGGGGTGTGTTTGCTCCCTGGAATAAATTGTTCAGGAACTAACTCCATTCGCTGATGTACCACAGTACCTGCAGCTTAGCCTCCAGTTCAATAAGTCCGAGCTGAAATTTCTTCAGCCACGAGCGTTTACTGAAAACGCATTTGCACTGAATCACACCAAGGTCCAGAAGCTCCCATATTCTGCAATTGCAACACATCACTTGCTTCGCCATCATTAATATGCAAACTAGTACTGGTTGCAACTGCAAAAGGTTTACATTGGAAAAAGATTGGAAATCAAATCCTGATCAAAAGTGTCAAAGAAAACACCTCTTCCCACCCTTTATCAAGTTCCTCACTCAGCACACTTTTCTTCTTGCAGTAAACTTTATTTGAAGCACTTCTCTACCCTATTCAGCAAATTCCCCACTTTGAATCAAATTCCCAAATATACTCATTTTGCCACGGTCTAATTCAAGTGAAATCTCTTACACTCAGATCATACTCCTGTAATATGATCAGCACAGAGGGTCCATAGTCACTTCCAAAGTCAGGTGTTCCAGCTATTAAGAACAATAAATGCCTTTTATCTCACAAAGTGAGCAAAAATGTAATAATCTTCCTTTTTTTTCACATAGTCAATGTAGACATATTATGAATATACCTTCACCCTTGGAGAAATCAAAAGTCATTGGAAATAAAGGGCAGTATAGACATTGTCGGATATATGGGACATCTCAGTCACAACAGCCCGAAGTGTGGTTTCTAATGTTCAGCCTTACATTATGTTTGTATAGCTTGCTGCTTTCACATATATTAATAACCTCAATTATTCTCACCATTGGTGCCTACTGTGCTTCCTTGTCAACACTTGCTTCTATCTACTGTGATTTATCACTGAGATTTGCTACCCTTAAATGTCTTGATAAAAATTCTCATATACTATTCATTTACTGATACTGGTGTAGTATATTTTAAATACTTTTGTCTATGAAGAGAACTGATAGACTTGCCAAGTCTAAACTGGAGTCAAAAACATTTTGTTTTGATTGCACATCAGTGAAATTCTTTACAAGCTTCTCATTAATAGCAATCTGAATTTAATTTGGGTAAGATGACTTTTCACTAATGTTTGGTAATGCGTAGTTGATTATGGGTTAGAAATACTTAAAGTGGATCTAAACATGCCAAATCAGTTTGTTAATCCTTTCTACCCACTTGTTAGCATTTTAAAATAAACTTTTACTTTTTACTATTAAAATTAACCTAGTCAAGAGTTTTAACTCTTCTATGATTTAACAGTGAGAATTATAGAAAATAGCAGTGACACCTGAATTTTTGTACCTGTGAACATTTTCTAAGTTCATTCCAGTACGAGAGAATTTTCACTTAAAACTGATTTAATCCATTCCATACGCATACCAATATAATGGTGGTAGTATAAGTACACTTTAATTGAATCAATCTGTGTATGTGGTTAGGGAGAAAGGCAGCAGCTGGTTTATGTACTGAAAAGAGAAATGACAAGCCAAGGTTTGCAGTTACTGATTTTATTTAACTCTTTTGTTGCATTAATCCATTTTGTTTTCACTCCAAACAAGTCCATATTGTTTCCCTAGGTTTTTTTTAAACCAGTTTGAATGAAGAGTCTTACCTTTAATGTTGTATTCTAGAGGGCAGCTTCAGCGGAGTGCTTCATGAATCATCAGTTGCAGTTGCAGCTTCGAATACTCTCGACTGTTCTCTTTCTAAATCACACAAGGCAAACAATGGCTGTTGAGAAGAAATCTAGCCACTGCAGCTAGATACCTCTTTTCAGATGAATTCCTTTCTGGACAGAGCAGTAAAGTTGTTGTCAATTGTATCACATTTAATTGAAGACAGACCTTTTAAACTACATCTGGAAAATCTGATGTTGATAGAATCTATAATCCGAGCGCTTGCCCTTTAGCCATGGAATGAATGAATTTCACCATGTTATCATCTCTTAGGCAGCAGGTACTAGGTTGCCTGGTGTGAAGCAAAAGCAAACTTTTGTTGCCTGCTTTGACTCTAATTCAACTTCACTGTGTTGAGGTTTTGTTCATGAAAGGGGTCTACACATGTTCAAAAGCATCACACTGTAATTAACCAGAAAATCACGCCAGCAAGCTGAAACACCATTTCCTTTTATTCCTTCCCAAAAGACAGAAGATTCTTCAGCTTCTGTTGTGTATGAATGAGCACATATGAGAGAGGAAAAAAGGAAATGACATCTTCGCCCCTCTTCATCTGGAATGTTGGATTAAAGTCTCAAATGCAAGACGAGAGGAGAGCAAAATGGCAAAGAGAACAAAGGAAACTATAGTGGATCATGTAATTTCTCAGAAGATGCATCCCTGGAGACACAGAAAAAAGCATACAGACAACAAAAATATAACACCATCTGCACTTGTCTTTTTGCTCAGACTGGATCAACTCTGCGGTTCTATGACCAATGTGTTTTCTGTAAACCTACTAAGCCCAATGGAATTTAATGCTATTCAGGCTGGGTTGCTCAAGTATTGCACCACAGTTCTGAATCTGTTTGGAAACTTTATTGTTAATTTCCTGCTGCATGGCATGGTCCTGTCCCACAATCTGCTCAGCACAACTACCAGCTTTTGATCATATCAACAGAATATCCCAATAGGCTTCACGTCCAAATATATTACGTTTGTGATTTGTATTGCTATTAATCTAGAATAAATTGTGGAATAAGGTAATGGTCTGGAAGGGGTTAATGTTCAATGACTCTATGTATTCTAAAGATGTCAAACACAGTCTGTGGGTGGAGACAAGGAGTTTTGCTCTCACTTTCAGAGGGAGCAGATGTATCTGAACCAGCTCCCGAAACTCCTCATATTCTGCCTGACCAAATCACATTGTTATCATGTGATAATCATTATTGTTATCCAAGAAAAAGTATTTGGTTGTGCAGTAGTAATCATAGAGTCATAGAGATGTACAGCATGGAAACAGACCCTTCGGTCCAACCTGTCCATGCTGACCAGATATCCCACCCAATCTAGGCCCACCTGCCAGCACCCAGCCCATATCCCTCCAAACCCTTCCTGTTCATGTACCTATCCAGATGCCTTTTAAATGTTGCAATTGTACCAGCCTCCACCACTTCCTCTGGAAGCTCATGCCATACACTTACCACTCTCTGAGTAAAAAAGTTGCCCCTTAGGTCTCTTTTATATCTTCTCCCTCTCACCCTAAACCTATGCCCTCTAGTTCTGGACTCCCCTGGCACAGGGGAAGACTTTGTCTATTTATCCTATTCATGCCCTTCATGATTTTATAAACTTCTATAAAGTCACCCCTCAGCCTCCGATGCTCCAGGGAAAACAGCCTCAGCCTATTCAACCTCTCTCTATAGCTCAAATCCTCCAACCCTGGCAACATCCTTGTAAATTTTTCTGAACCCTTTCACNTCAGCAACACTCCCTAGGACCTTACCATTAAGTGTATAAGTCCGCTAAGATTTGCTTTCCCAAAGTGCACCATCTTACATTTATCTAAATTAAACTCCATCTGCCACCTCTCAACCCACTGGCCCATCTGATCAAGATCCCATTGTAATCTGAGGTAACCTACTTCGCTATCCACTACGCTTCCAATTTTGATGTCATCTGCAAACTTACTAACTATACCTCTTATGCTCACATTCAAATCATTTATATAAATGATGGAAAATAGTGGACCCAGCCCCGATCCTTGTTGCACTCCACTGGACACAGGCCTCCAGTGTAAAAAACAACCCTCCACCCACCAACCTCTGTCTTTCACCTTTGAGCCAATTCTGTATCCAAATGGCTAATTCTCCCTGTATTCCATGAGATCTAACCTTGCTAACCAGTCTCCCCCAAGATAGGCATAGAAGTGTATCATAACACATCCAAACAGATTGATTGAAAAAATGATCACTGCCTCTTCTGTAGATATTCTATGGTACTGTATGCTGTACCACCAATGACTCGATAGGCAAAAGCAAAATAATGGCAAAAGAGGATGGTGGCAGTGAATTATCCCAAAATAATCCTTATCCAGACATTGAGCTGCCAATATCAGAGGCACGAGAGCAGTCACCTGAAAAAATACCACATGGTTGCAGTGATACAAATCTGACTTAGACCTTGAGAAGAAGAAATCTAGAAGACCCAGAAGAAAAGATTTTAACATCAATTAAGTGAGTTTACTGCTTTAAGAGTGTTATCATTTTACGAAGACAGTTACTTACCAGCTGAAATGCAATTATTGACAGAGAAAGGAAATAGCAGCCATAGAAGTAGCAGACAGGCAATCTCAGCACTTGAAAGACAAAACCTCATTGGAAGCTGGTAAGAAGTGCTGGAGTGAGACTGCCAAAAATAGAGAAAAACCAGCCACATTTAGTGCTCTAAAAAGCAAAAATAAAAGTTCAAGCGGATAATGTTAGAAATTCTGAAAGGAAAAGTGAAAATACAACATTTGAAATAAACTGATTTAAAAAACAGTAAATTACCACAGAATAGCCTCCAATTAAATTTAAAGCTTTATTGAAGAATACAATATAGTTTTATATAAAAGCAGTTATAAATCATGACAAATGAAGGAAATACTGCAATATTGCTGTGGTAGAGTTTAACAGGCTCCACAGTTATTCAATTTAAAACAATGTTACTAAATACAAGAATACAAGTTTAGAGAATTACAGATTAAAAGCAAGTTTGAAATGACATAGATTTAAACTATCTTTACGGTAAGATTAATCAGCGCATTGCAAAGAAATTGAAGAAGTTATATTACTTCCCAACAGATTAATTGTCAGAGATAAGATCGTATAGAATGGAAAGTTTGGACTTCTTGGAAGTGTCAGCTCTTGAGAAACAGCATTGTCTCAAAGTTAAAAACTAAGACTGAAGCTGAGCAAGTAAGTACAGTATTCTACTCCATTGTTTTGATTTGAAGATGATATTATCAAAATATTGGAATACATACACATCTGAATGCCTTCAATAATTACTTCAATTTAAGAACAAATAAAATCCTTGAATTAGCAATAATTAACAAAAATTAGTCTTCCAAGAGAACCCACAACCAATTTCATATAACTTCCAGTACAGGCAAGCGCACCACACTGCACAGTCCCCTGATCTTCCTGATTTGGTTGTTAGCACAATTCATTGCACACTCAGTTGAAATTCAATGCAGAGAAATGTGAACTGATACATCTGGTAGGCAGACCTTGGAGACACAATAAAAAAAAGGTTACAATTGCAAGTGGTTTGCCAGGGCAGAAGAACCTGAGTATGTATGTGCATAGGTTCTTCTGCAGCTGTACAGGGCCCTGGTGAGACCACACCTGGAGTACTGTGTGCAGTTCTGGTCTCCAAAGACATTCTGGCTATTGAGGGAGTGCAGCGTAGGTTCACGAGGTCATTCCCTGGAATGGCAGGATTACTTTACACTGAAAGACTGGAGCGACTGGGCTTGTATATCCTTGAGTTTAGAAGACTGAGAGGGGATCTGATTGAGACATATAAGATTATTAAAGGATTGGACACTCTGGAGGCATGAAACATGTTTCCGCTGATGAGTGAGTGCCGAACCAGAGGACACAGCTTAAAAATACGGGGTAGACCATTTAGGACAGAGATGAGGAGAAACTTCTTCACCCAGAGAGTGGTGGCTGTGTGGAATGCTTTGTCCCACAGGGCAGTGGAGGCCCAGTCTCTGAATTCATTTAAGAAAGCGTTGGATAAAGCTTTCAAGGATAGTGGAATCAAGGGTTATGGAGATAAGGCAGGAACAGGATACTGATTAAGGATGATCAGCCATGATCATATTGAACGGTGTTGCAGGCTCGAAGGGCAGAATGGCCTACTCCTGCACCTATTGTCTATTGCCTATTAAAAGTAGAAGAACAGATTGACAGAGCACTGAGTACACGATATGCTAAGCTTTATTAATAGACGAATAGAGTTATATTAGACTTGTATTCAGCCTCAACTTGAGTATTCCATCCAATTCAGTACTTTTGGAAGGATATGAAGACCTCAGAGAAAATGCAAAAAAAGAGTCATAAGGAGAAATTAGGATTTTTTTTGTTGGAAAAAAAAGAACTAAAGGGTTCAATAGAGCTATTTAAAATCATGAGGGATCCAGATAGATCGGGAAAATTGTTCTCACATGAAAAAATTGAGAATGAGAAGGCACAGATTTAAAATAATTGGCAAAGAAGACATGAACATGTCTTTTCACACAGCAAGTAGCTGAGGTCTGGAATGCACTGCTTGAAGGTCTGATGGAAGCAGTTTCCATTGAGACATTCAAAATGACAGTTGTCTAAAAAGGAAGACTGTATGGGAAGTATATGGGAGAAGGTGGGACAATGGTAACAATGGAATTGCTCATTTGGGTAGCCAGTGCAGATATGATGGGGCTGAATTGGCATCCTTCTGTACGATAACAATTCAGTGATTCTGTGATGATGGTTTAGTGATAAGATAATGTCATTTTAAGAGGCACACATTGACGACATCACAGACTTTTGTGAAATTATCAACCAGGTCCTCGGAGCAAGAGTACTGACTGACCACAACAGATATATGCTCCTACTCCTTTGCAGTGTCTGTGTGGAGGGTCTCTTGGCCTTCTGCAGAAGTGGACCTCTTTCTTCCAGTCTACCCCCTACACCATGTCCCACATGGGAGAACCTTGGAATCTGATCTCTACTATGCTGTACCATTCTTGTATCTTTCCCAGGTCAGTCTCACTCTTAGCATGACCTTGCAGCAGCCGCTCCTGTCAAAATACACCTCTTTTTAGAGGGGCAGGTTTGCTTAAAGTTGTATTATCAAAACTTTGAATTCATTGCTCAGAACTGAAGACACCAAACATTATAATTATGATTAGCACAGGCTGCATGCAACAATTATGGGCAATAATCACAATCTTCATACAAGATTATAAGAAGGCAAGAACTAGGAGCAGGAGTAAGGCAATTCAGGCCTGCTTCACCATTGATACAATCATGGGTGATCTCATCTTGTTTTCAACTTTGCTTTCCTGCCCATTCTCCATAACCCTTCAAACCATTACTAATTAAAAACTTTGCCTATCACCTCCTTAAATTTAGTCAATGTCCATCACACTCTACAGCAGTAAATTTCACAGATTCACAATCCTTGGAGAGAAATAATTTCTCTTCATCTCTGTTTTAAACTTGCTACTCCCTATCCTAAAACTATGACCTCTCATTCTAGATTGGCTCATATGAGGAAACATCTTCTGTAAGTCTGCTTTGTGAATCCCTTTTAGCATCTTATATACCTCAATTAGATCTCCTCTCATCCTTCTAAATTCTAGAGAATATAAGCTTAAACTGTTCAATCTCTTTTCTAAGACAAATCCATTATCTCTGAAATTAATCTAATGAATCTTCCCTGAATTGCCTCCAAAGTATCTCCATTCCTCCTCAAATTTGTACACAATAGTCCAGATGCGTTCTTACTGATGCCTTGTACAGTTGCAACAATAGAGTTATTATCTCTTGTACCTACATTCTAGTTTTCTATAATTCTTGTCCGAGATATCCAGATCCATCTGCACCAAAGTACTCTGACATTTCTATTTAGATAATAAATTACCCCTTTATTCTTCTAAATAAAATGAAAAAGTTCACACTTATCCACGTTAAACTCCAGCTGCCAAATATTTGCCCATTCCCCTAAACAATCCATATCTGTTTGTACATTTTTTATTTCTTTCTTGCAGTTTACTTTCCCATTTATTTTAGTGTTATCTGTAAATTTGGCTATTGTATCTTCTATTGTGTATCCAAGTCATTAATATAGAATGTAAATAGTTGGGGCCCGAGGATTGAACTCTGTGAAAACCCACTAGTTACTACCAACCCACCAACCTCCATATACATCGTATCATCAGTCATCATTTCCGCCACTTCCAAACGGACCCCACCACCAGGGATATATTTCCCTTCCCTCCCCTATCAGCGTTCCGGAGAGACCACTCCCTCCGCGACTCCCTCGTCCGGTCCACACACCCCACCAACCCAACCTCCACTCCCGGCACCTTCCCCTGCAACCACAAGAAATGCAAAACTTGCGCCCACACTTCCCCCTTCACCTCCCTCCAAGGCCCCAATGGATCCTTCCATATCCGTCGTAAATTCACCTGCACCTCCACACACATCATTTACTGCATCCGCTGCACCCGATGTGGCCTCCTCTACCACAAGGGATGAACTCAGATTTCTCCAGTTTCCTCATTTCCCCTCCCCCCACCTTGTCTCAGTCCAAACCCTCAAACTCAGCACCACCTTCCTAACCTGCAATCTTCTTCCTTACTTCTCCGCGCCCAGCCCAATCCGGCCTATCACCCTCACCTTAACCTCCTTCCACCTATCGCATTTCTAACACCTTCCCCCAAGTCCCTCCTCCCTACCTTTTATCTTAGCCTGCTTGGCACACTTTCCTCATTCCTAAAGAAGGGCTCATGCCTGAAACGTCGATTCTCCTGCTCTTTGGATGCTACCTGACCTGCTGCGCTTTTCCAGCAACACATTTTCAGCTCTAACCAGAAAATGACCCTTTTATCCTGACCCTCTGCTATCTGTTGGTTCACCAATCCCCTATATAAGCTAATAAAATAACCGTAACTCTATATGATCTTACCTTGTGTAAAAACCTCTTTAAATAAGAGGTATTCACATTTTTCCACTCCACTGAAACCTTTCCCACTTCCAGGGAATTTTTTAATATTAACGCAAATTAATTGCGCATCTTGCAATTAATTCTGGAGGCTATTAAAATGCTTTCTGGAAATTCAGATATACTATATCTATAGGGTCCCAATTATTCACTTTGCTTATTACATCTTTGAAAAACTCTTGCAAGCTAGTCAAATATGATTTACCCTTTGTACAACCAACTCTGATGGGTTGCATTTTGACTTCATTGTTATTAATTCCTTAATAATGGATTTTCACAATTTCCCAATGTTAAACAAACTGATCTATTGTTTCCTACATATTACCTTCATCCCTTTTTGATTATATTAGCACTTTTCCAATCCCCAGAACCTTTTCTGTATTCATGGAATTTTGGAATATTATTGCAGATTAATCGTGCATCTTGCACCCATTTCTGGAGGCTATTCGATTTTTGTCCCGTATGTCTACTGTCTTTCTTTTCTCTTTTATCTTTTGTTGAGTATTGCCGTACTACAGAAGCTAAGTTCAATGAAATTATAATTACAGCAAATTTAAAATCGTCTGTGAACAAACGCACTTTAGAAGCAGCTTGAAAGGGATATGTTTGTTTTGAGCACGTTAATTTACAAGTTAATTATTCATAATAAGAAAACAGCAATACCTCAGTGAATGAAAAAACTAACCAAAAATGGAGTGACTAAGTTCAAGCTAATCTCCTACCCAAGCAGGCGGTTGGAAGAACATAGCAATCCAGACAGCATCAGGAGGTGGGGAAGTCAATGTTTCGGATACAACCCCTCTTCAGGACCGGGGGTGGGGGTGACAGGAGCAGCAGATAAAGAGGGGGTGGGGAAGGGTTTTGGGTGACAGAGGGTGTTGTTGGTGAGGAAGGCAAAGGTGAACATAGGTAGAAGGTAAGACCTGGTTGATCGATGGTAGGAATGAATCTGGTTGGTAGCTGGATGGAAGGAAGGGTCAGTCAGAGAAATGGAAGGGAGGGGAAAGGGATGGAGTCGGGGATGAGATGGGAGGTTATTTGAAATTGGAGATCTCAATGTTAAGTCCTCGAGGCTGTAAGCTTCCCAGGTGGAAGATGAGGTGTATTTCCTCTAATTTGTGGTCTGAATCACGGAGGCAATAGAGGAAGTTGAGGATGATCATATTAGAAAGGGAGTGGGAAGGGGAATTAAAGTGGGTGGTGACTGGGAGGTCAAGTCGGGCCCTACTGGCCTGGTTGAGATGCTCAGCAAAACATGTCCTGAGTTTACGCTTAGTCTCCCCGATGTAGAGAAGAACACATTGGGAGTACCGGATACAGTAAACTAGGTTGGAGGAGAGGCACGTGAACCTCTGTCTCACCCGGAGGGACTGTTTGGAGCACATGGATGGAGGTGAGGGCGATAGTGTGCAGGCAGGTTTTGCATTTTTTCCGGATGTAAGGGAAGGTACCTGGGTGTTTGGGGTGGGGGGGGCGCGGGGGGGTTGGTGGGGAGAATGGCACGAACCAAGGATTGCCGAAGGGAATGGTCCTTGCAGAAGGCAGAGAGGGGTGGGTAGGGGAAAATGATCTTGGTGATGGGGTCTAATTAGAGTTGGCAGAAGTTTAAAGAATGGTACGTTAGATGTCTTTATTGCGCTTCCAGGGAGAATTTAGAGCAGTGGAGCAGGGAATGGAGGAGGTGCAGTGGAGGGCTGTGTGGGTGACAGAAGGGAGAAAAGCACATTATTCAAAATAGATGGACATCTGGGATGCTTGGGAGTGGAATGTCCCCTTGACTGAGCAGATGCGGCGGAGGTGGAGGAATTGTGAAAACGGAATGGAGTTTTTGTAGGATACTGTTTGGGAGGAAGTGTAGTCCAGGTAATTGTGAGAGTGTGTGGCTTTATAGCAAACATCCATCTGGAGACTGTCACTGGAGATGGAAATGGAGAGTTGAGAGTGTAGTGCTGGAATAGCACAGCAGTTCAGGCAACATCCGAGGAGCAGAAGAATTGCGTTTTGGGCGTTAGACATTCATCAGGCTTATACCCAAAATGTTGATTCTCCTGCTCCTCAGATGCTGCCTGACCTACTGTGCTTTTCCAGCATTACATTCTCGACTCTGAGTTCCAGCATCTGCAGTCCTCACTTTTTCCCATGGAAATGGAGAGGTCAAGAAGCTGGGCCTGCAGGGACCGACCTGTCACTACTTATTTCAACTCCCCTTCCCATCCCCTCTCCAACATGTCCATCATCAGCCTCCTCCATTGCCGCAGTGAATCAGCATGCAAATTGGAGGAACAGCAGCTCATCTTGTGCCTGGGCAGCCTTTCGCCCGGAGGACCCAATGCTGAGTGCTCCAATTTCAAATAACCTCTCTTCCCATTCCCCAACTCCCTTTCCAGCCCTTCCCCCTCCCTTCCATTACTCCGTTTGACACTTCCTTCCAGCTACCACTCACCCAAAACCCTCCCACACTCCCCCATTTATCTGCATCTCCCCTTACATGCACCCCCCATCCTGAAGAAAGGTTACACCTGAAACGTTGACTTCTCCAACCTCCTGAAGCTGCCTGGCTTGCTGTGTTCTTCCAGCCTCCTGCTCATCCACCTTGGATTCCAGCATCTGCAGTTTTTTTTGTTTCTGATCTCCTACCCAAAGCTGAGTCCAGCACAGTGATTCAAACCAACACAACTAACCATCAGATCTTGGAGAATTCTAGTACCACAAACTCTGCCCAATGCAACTAGACGCAATGGATGTAACTGTAAAGAGTTAATTATGCCTTTATAACTACTGAGCGTGTTTAAGTAGAATTAGAGTATAGTGTCGACAAATTACATGTAACTGGACCCTGATTCCATCAGGTACCTGCAGGATGTCTTTATTTTTAACATGCCTTGTTACTGTTCATGTTCAATAAATGTGTTCATGTTCACTCAGAACAGTGTAAACTTCACATTACCACAATAACTGAGCAAATAATGTACATATTTTCTTCAGCAAGTTCACGGCCAAAATAAATACCTTTCAAATTCTCCAAGTTCATGTTTGCTTTGTATGGGCGAGTGAAGAATCCAGTCAACCATGTAACATTTCATTGCTTCAGTGTCATGATTAACAAAGTGAAGGTGTGGGTCAAGTTGGGGCCAAACCATTCTCCTTGACAGACAACAGAATCTTTGCCGGGTCTGTCATTGTACCGAGCATCAGTATGCCACTGTATGCCACTGAAGTTTCAATCTGTGTCTCTCGTAAAAGAATGCACCTGCAACCTTACTTTTTAGGGATCTGTCATAGTAATTCACTTTCTGCAGATTTCATACTTGCCTTTTCTCACAAAGTACATCAATAGCTGAGCTGGTGGCTGTCAGCATCAAATGAATGGTGGTTTTCTTCATCAAACATGTATTCTCATTCATGCCCTTCAGTATGAGAATACATTGGATAATCAGGAAACAGTTTTAGGTATTTGAAAGCACAAATACTTAAGGGATGGGTTGAAGTAAGGGAATGAAGGCTAAGATGAAAAGCAAGACACTACATGTCAGGTGTACATGAAGCCAGATTACAGGATGAGCAATTTTAGTTGGTGCATCAAGCAGGAACACACCACCATCCGGGATCATTTCAACAATCCAGCTTGAAATGGATTAAAAGCACTATATCTACAAGGGGCTTAGCAAATACAGCTGCATCTGTCCCCTGTTGAGTCTCTATTGCCGCTTCCTATTATTTCTAACCTGTCCTGCAGGAGATAAGGAAGTCTGCCAATGAGTGTGTTGCAATGTGTTTGGGTGATGAGTCTGTTGGAGCTGACTAACTGGTTGTGTGTAGAAACTGTGAGACGTGGGTGTGAGGTTTGAAGCCATATTACATGTGTTTTGAGACAGATTATTTGAATGTTAGGCATGAGTTCTGATTATTAGAGATTGTTGGCATGTGAGTACTGAGTCTTTGGTGCATTGAACTATCTAGGGCATTGGAGATTCAGTTAGTAGGATATGTTATTCAAGTTGGAGTTTCTGATATTATCCATTTGTGTAAAATCATTAAAGTTTATGCGGCTTTGCGGCCACCTCCTTATATAAACTCCTTACGTCGGCTTGTGTGACAATCAGCTCCCATCCCCTTCACAGTGGATGCCTGATGGGTTCTGCCTTACCATGGAAATGTGGCAATTCCTCTCTTTTCTATCTTTATCACTAATGCCTCTAGCACTGTTTCATAGAATCTGGGAGCTTTCCCTCTGGCTTACTATTTCAATGTTCCACTTTTTTCTGTGTGAGAAACATTCACAGAAACCACTCCAACATCCAAAATAAGCCAGAATGCACTCTGTTCCCCTTTAAGAGGCAAAAGGTTGTTTTAAAATGTTTGGGCTAGCTTTAACTCATGCAATCTCTCCCAAACCTGGGCCTCTTCCTGAATATGCAGCCTCCCAGCAGCATATTTAGCACTGGGCTACATGCCACACTCATAGTGAAGTTTCCTTACAACCTGCATCACCTCAATTGAGTGCAAGGTGATCGTGCATCATATCCCTGAGCCTGCAAGCCAACCAGAACAAGTATTTAGCCCTTGATTTCTTTTGATTATAATTGTGCTTGCATGAAAATTCTTTTGTGAAGTACTTCAACATAGGCGTAAACACAATTTGTTTTAAATAGATTAATGACTGCATGAAGTAACACACACAAGCATTTTGCAGGAATTTAACCAGAAACTACCAAGGGAAAGACTTCTCTTTTCAAATAGGAGCCAGATTTTCTGTTCCTGCCCTTGCCAACCCCGCAATTCACTGTCACAATTTATTTAACTAGACAGGCAAGCACAGAACAGAAATTAATACCTACGTTGGGGGCTAGATTGAACATTCTCATGCAGACCAGGTGATGTGTGTAAAGAATTCACCTTTGTTAAAAAACTGAATTCAGATGTTGGGATTTGGACCCATATTTACTAGATTATTAGTCCAGTCCCAAGGCAATTGCACAATGTTGAATGTTGAAATCTATCTGCCTATGTTTGTGCTTATGTATTATTCTGTTATAAAAGGTGGATCTTGTTTTTAAGCTTATATTGCAATGTAAGAATGTCTCCCTGATGGGGTCAAACAAGAATTATTTGGAAATGGTCCTCTGTATTGGGCAGCCAAGGTAGGTAAGCATGAATACTCTAAGAATTACTTTACATTTTCATGTCCTAGGCCCAACCAGATGCTTCATCAATGACCTTCCCTACATCATGAAGTCAGAAATAGGACTGTGCCCTGATGATTGCACAATGTTTAGCACAATTCTCCCCTCAAATAGTGAACTTGTTTATGTCCAAATGCAGCTAAACCTGAACATTATCCAGGCTTGGGCTTGCACCACACAAATACAAAGCAATGACCATCTCCAATAAGAGACAATCTAACTGTTGCCCTCGACATTCAATGTATTACCATCACTGAATCCCCCAATATCAACATCCTGGGGGTAACTATTGACTAGAAACTAAACTAGACTAACCATTTAAATGCAGTGGCTGAAGAGCAGGTCAGAGGCTAGGAATGCTGCAGCAAATAACTTCTGATTCCCCAAAGCCTGTCCATCATCTACAATGCACAAGTCAGGAATGTGATGGAATACCCACATGGCTAGGTGGGTGCAGCTCCAGCAACAACCAAGGAGTTTGACACCATCCAGGACAAAGCAGATCGCTTGACTGGCACAAGCATCTACAAGCATCCATTCTCTCCATCACCGATGCTCAGTAGCAGTAATGTATACTATCTACAAGATGTACTGCAAAAAACACCAAAATTCCTTAGACAGCATCTTCTGAACCCAAGACACTTCCATTCAAAAGGTCAAGGGCAACAGACTATTGGGAACATCATCAACCAATGGTGGTTCCCCACCAAGCCACTCATCATCTTGACTTGGAAATATATCACTGTTCCTTCAGTTTTGCTACATCAAAATCCTGGAATTGCCTTCCAAATAGCATTACAGGTTGACCTATGGCAAATGGATAACAGCGGTTCAAGAAGGTGGCTCATCACCACCTTCTCAAGGACTAATGGGAATGGTCAATAATGGAGTCATAGTAGAACAGAATGCTGGAAAAGGAGAGTTTATGTTTATTAAATTAATTAATCTCACAAAAAGAAGTTAAAGGCAACCTGTCAAGACAACAAGCAAGAAATGATACATTAGAGAGAAAATAAAGTCATTGGAGTAGAGGTTTGATTGTGTTGCACCCGTTTTAAGGATAGTAAGGGTTCAGCAATGGTAATGCCATTGAACATCAAGAGGCAATATTTTGATTCTCTCTTGTTAGAGATGGCCACTGTCTGACACCAGTGAGGCATGAGGGTCACTTGCCACTTTTTAGCCTATGCCTAGATGCTGCTCATGTCTTAATGCAATTCTATGCAAGCTTCTTCAGTGTCTGAGGAGTCATGAATGGTGCTGGACATGTTCAAGTTGTCAGCAAATATGCTGATTTTTGACTTTATGATGGAAGGAAGGTTATTGATGAAGCAGTTGAAAATCAGAGGGAGCTGATGATGTCCAAGTAATGTATCTAGTAATGCAGAAGCCCAAGCTAATGCCCAGTGGAGATCCCACCACTGGGATTGCACCAGTTGCACCGAGGGGTTTTGAGGTTATGTCCCTCGAGTAACAGTAAGAGATTCCGGATCACTTGTCCAGTTTTGGCCTGGATTGCCTGGTAATATCTTCCAACTGCCATTCTAATTCAAATTTTGCCTGATCCAGCAGCACTGCACATTCCTAGTTGGGTATTCCAGGCCTGGCTCCTTTAGAAACAAAGTCTATAGCATCGGATGAAGAGTTTTAGTAGTGTCCTGTGTCTTAGAGGAAACTCGCCAAATGCCAACTGTCAACAGCACAAGCTGCCATTAAGTAAATAGAAATGTCCAATGTGAACATTAGTGAATGAGTAACTGGATGACTATTAGTAAATAGGGAAATGGTGGGTGAATGAATGTGTGAATGGATGAGGTGGCAGGCGAGTAGGGTGTCAAGTAAGTGTTATAAGGATGGGTAAGCGAGGTGGGTGAGGTTGGTAGGTGGTGAGTGGGTGAATGAACCAAGGATTAGTCTATGTTGGGAGGAGTTTTATTCTGGAGTCAGTTCAGGCCAAGAGTGTTGTCGGGTAGGAGGTGAGTGGGACTAATCCAGTCCAGCCACAGGTTAGTTGACTTGAGTGCAGGTGGAGCCAGGTCTGATCGGGGAGGGGTAACAGCATGTCCATGGTAGTAATTAGGTCAGGATGGATTGTGGAATAGTTGGAGGTATCAGGCGGACAGATATTAATCTGGTTGTTGAGGTGATGGGGCGAGGAAAGGCAATGCACGTGATAGGGGTCAGTTGTGTCATTACCTAGGAGTTAGATGAGGTTTCCATTGAACCTTTCCTAGGTAAGTACATCAGATTTGTCCAAGGCCTCTGACCTTACCTCGGAGTTGAAGAGTTTTGCAAATGGTCCTGAAGATCAGGGACTTGCATATGAAAAGTTTAAACTTTCTGGGTATGTTTCACGTCTTCAGGATTTTGGGGTCTTGATGCACACCTTAATATCTTGAGCGCTTGTTCTAGATTCCCCCAGTCAGGGGATACATCATTCTTAAATCCAGTCTGTCCACCTCTGACAGAATTTCATACATTTTAATCAGATCCCCTCATGTTATTCCGAATTACAGTGAATAAAAGCCCATTTGGCTTAATCTTTCCTACATAACAAACCCTCATCCCAGGAATTAGTCTGGTCAACCTTCACTGCACTCCCTCTGTGGCTACTCTATATTGTGTTCAGTTTTGGTCAACTTAACTAAAACAATTTTCCAGGTGTGGTCTCACAAAGACCCCGTACAATTGCAGTAAGACTTACTTTGTCCTGTAATAAATAAATGCCAACATTGCCTTAGGATCATATCTTTTGGGAATTTTATTCTCTTCTGTTTAAATTTTTATTGATCATAATTTACATGATTTTACTTATTTCTGTAATCAGAATTTGTTTTTGATTTCTTTTACACAACTTATAGTTTAGTCATTTTTCATTCATGCAACAGGTCCCATTTTATTAAATCTGTGAATCGTATTGGCACAGCCTGTGTACTTTCATTATCTATATCAGCCATGATTCTGCTTTCAACATATTCAACAACCTTTTCCATCCTAAACATTTTTAACCCAATTATCCAGTGACCTGCATCATTGTAATGAGGCAGCTACAATGCAGAGATCCTTAGACAGCAAAAGAAGAAATTAGGCAATACATTCCACTATTACTCACATTATGTTCTTTTGCAACTTTGGCACAGCTGTGTTGTTGCTTTGCCAAAAACAGAGAGAGCCAAATTTGCATAACTGTCCGTTCATTTAAATCAATGCCAATTCTGATTTTCCAACTAAATGTCAGTTTTCCCACCAATGGCACTTCGACTCAAAAATGAGGTGCTGTTAGTTTCACAGTAAAGTGATTCATTATTCCTAAAATGATTCATTTAAAAATATTTTCATTGCCCACAGAAAATTATCATCAGATTGAACAACAGCTCTTAAGCTAGAAGCACAGAATCTACGGGGAGGAAATAGTGTTCCTTGAGTTCATGAGAAGCACCAATTTTATTAACCCCCTTATAATCAAGATACCTTGATGTCATGTCATTGCTGCTATCCCCTCTCTAATGACATTTTCAAAACAAGCAAGTCAAATGTATTAAAGTTGACTTGAATGATTTCTGTAAACATTTTAAGAGAAAGAGAGAGGTAAAGAGGAATACAAATTCTTTAGGGCCAAATGATTTGGAGGTGCCAGTGTTGGACTGGGTGGACAAAGTTAAAAATCACACAAGGCGATGAAATCATTCAGGCCCACAAACTTCCATTTGATTAGATCAGACCCGTCTGACTGTGGCTTCAACAAACCTTTCTTGCCAGCTCCCTCAAGAACCCTTGTTCATCAAAAATTTGTCTAACTCCATTGTGAATATATTCAATGACATAGCCACCACTGCTCTCTGAGGAGACCGTTCTAGTCAACTAATCCTTTGAGAAAAAAACAATCACCTCATCTCAGTTTTAACTGAGAAGCACCAAATATTAGAACTGTTTCCCTTCATTTTAGACTCCCACAGGGGAAACATCCTCTTAGCATCTGTCAAGTCCATCAGGATCCTGAAATTTAGGTCTCTCTGTTCTTGGAGAAAATGAGGACTGCAGATGCTGAGATCAGAGTCGAGAGTGTGGTGCTGGAAAAGCACAGCAGGTCAGGCAGCATCTCACCCCCCTTCCATTTATCTCTCAGCCCCCAGCCCACAAGCCTCATTCCTGATGAAATGCTTCTGCCCAAAACATCGATTCTCCTGTTCCTTGGATGCTTCCTGACCTGCTGTGCTTTTCCAGCACCACACTCTCGATGCTCTCTGTTCTTGGCAAAGCAATAATGGAGCCATGCCAAAGTCCCAAATGAATATAGTGCAAGTAATAGAGGAACTTGTTCCCTAATTTCTATTTGTGTTTTGTTGTCTCTGCATTATAGCTGCCTCATTACAAAGATGCAGGTTGCTGGAAAATTGGCTCAAAATACTTATGATAGAAAAGGTTTTTTAAAACGTTGAAAGCAGAAACTAGTAAGTTCACTAAACCCCAATGGATACCATCCCAGCCTGCTGTACAATTCCCCTTAAGCTAACTCCTTCATTACAGGAATCAGTCAAGTAAACCTTCTCTGAGAAATTCTGATGAATTTGTATCCTTTCCTAAGTAAAGGGAATAAAACTGTATGCAGTGCCCAAAATGCAGATATACTGAGGCCTGGATAGCTGTAGCAATGCCTTCCTTCTTTCATACTTAATTTCTCTTGCAATAAAATACCAACCTTTCATTGTCCACCTATGCACTTGCTGTGCCTACATATTAACTATGTATATATCATATACCAGGGCATCCAAATCTCTCTCTACATTAGAATTCTGTTGTAGCTCTCCAATCACATAACATATTACTTTTCTATCTGAACTGCCATAATGAACAAAGTTTATATTTTCCAACATTTTATTCTACCTGCTATCTTTTCTTCTCTGCTTGATATATCTAAATCCATTTATATGCTCTTTATGTTTGCTTAACAATGTACTTTCTTATCTTGCCTATCTTTCTGTCATCAGCAAATTTAACAGTCATACACTCTATTCCACCATCAAATTCATTTATGTGAATCATAAGTAATTGAGGACCCAACAATGACTCCTGTGACAATCCAACTGTTACAGTTTGCCAACTCGAAAATTTCTCATTTAGCCCTATTCTGTGCTTCCACCAACCAATCCTTCACCCATGCTCATATGTATCTGCCTATATAATCAGCTTTATGTTGTGAAGTAACCATTAATGTGGCACATTATAAAAGTGCACTAGACTTATAGGTTGCTTGTACCCACTTCGCTTATTACTTCATCAAAGGATGCTAACAAATTACTGAAACAATTTCCCTTTCAAAAAACTGTGTTAATTCTGAATGTATAATAATTTTAAAGTGGCTATTACTTCCTTAATAGAATTTTCCCCAGCTCAGATGTTTAGTGAACTGGCCTATAGTATAGTGCTTTCTGTGTCCCTGCTGTCTCCAAGTGATGCATTTACGATCTTCCCAAATCTAAGGAAATTTTGAAGATCACAACCACTGCAACTATTAGTCTATGGGCAATTCTTTCAATAGACTAGCATACAGGCTATCACGCTGTCATACAGCCTATCAGCCTTTAATATTATTAGTTTTCCCACTACCCTTTCCCAATTGGCACAAGTATTTTCATTTCCTTCCTCCCTTTTATCCCCAGATTTTCAAGTATTCTTGGGATATTATGTGTACCCTGTAGAATGAAGAAAGACATAAAATACTGTGCATTACTTCTCTCATTAATTTGTTTCACAGTATTGATACTCTAGTCTCACCTTTTAAGTTGATCAACAATCATCCTGTTTACTCTTTTCTCTTAAACTAATTGAGCAACTCTTACGATCTGTTTTTATATTTCCAGCTCACTTTCTGTCATGTTCTAATTTATCCATTTGTTTTAGTTATGTTTTGCTGGTTTCTAACTTACCTCTAATCATCACAGCAGCAGAGGGTGTTTCTTTCAATTTGATACAATCCATCCTTAACATCCTGAGCTCACATTTACTGTATCCACTGCACCCGATGTGGTCTCCTCTACATTGGGGAGACAGGCCACCTAATTGCGGAACATTTCAGGGAACACCTCTGAGACACCCGCACCAACCAACCCAACCGCCCCATGGCTGAACACTTTAGCTCTCCCTCCCACTCTGCCAATGACATGCAGGTCCTTGGCCTCCTCCATCACCAGACCCTGGCCACACGACGCCTGGAGGAAGAGCACCTCATCTTCCGCCTCCCCCCTACCTTTTATCTCAGCCCGCTTGGCACACCAGCCTCATTCCTGAAGAAGGGCTAATGCCCGAAACGTCGATTTCCTGCTCCTCGGATGCTGCCTGGCCTGCTGTGTTTTTCCAGCACCGCATTTTTCAACTCTCACATTGGGTGGTCCATCCTTCTCACAAAATGTACCTTAATCAAATGTATCTATGCTGAAAGTTATAAAGATCTCCTTAAATATCTGCCACTGATAACTGACTGTCCTCCCTCTTAATAAACTTTTACAGTTCACTTTAGTCTTCATCCCTTTTGCTGCTGGTTAAATTTAAGTCACTAGTCTGTGACCCACACTTCTTATCCTCAAGCTGCATGTGAAATTCTATCTGGTTGTGATCACTGTTGCTTATAAGTTCTTTACTCTGAGATAATTAATGGTTCTTACTTCATTATAGTGTCACAATAGTGTCCTGAACGACATAAGTTTCTGAAGGTTTCTTCACAACCACTCTGGCTTCAACAGGGGGACAGGGCAGCCTGATGGTTGGCATCCTTAAGCTGTATTCTACACTTGCATCAGGGGAAAGTAATACTGCCTTAGACAGGGTTCTAAAATGGGATGACACTAAAGATGGGTAACCTCTATAGCTTAGTTCTTAAATAGGAATAACTTTATGAATGCATTTGTAATGTTCCTTATTTGTCCTGAGAAGCATTCTTTCTTTCTTCCTGTCCCTCGAACTGCATGTTGCAGGGTAACTCTGCTGGAAGCATTAGATCTGATAGATGGCTGGGCTTTAAAAATGGTTCCGGGAATAGTGGGAGGATCCAATGGGGTGTACTCTGGCCTGTGGTGAGAAGGAAGGTAAGACAAACGGGGTGCCATGGAAGCCAGATGCAGAGATAATGATGCGAGCTTTAGACAATAACATCATTAATCCCTCTGGGCTCACAAAGTGAAACTGTGGGTGGAACTCATCAAGATTGACACTGAGCTAATCTTTCACAAAATTCACCTCATAATCTTTAAACCTGTTTTAATGATGTTGTACTTTCAAGAAAAATCAATGCTACACAAAAATCTGCTGACATGTAGCTCATGCTTATTTGTTTAAGGATGGCGTGTGTCAGTTCTCGTTGCGTGTCTGAGATCAGTAGTTTCCGTGTTGAACTTCCCAGCCCAAGGGCGGGGAGCAGGACAATGAAAGCTCGAGGCTCAGGGTGTGTCAGTCACGAGGGAGGGAGTGTGAACAGAGTCAGAGACACAGAAGAGGGCAAAAAGGGCTGCAAGGTGGAGTTAGACGTTTAGTTTGGCGAATAAAGTCAAGAGGGGCTGGTGCTCTGGAAGAGTGCTTAAAACAATCAGTCAATGTAAAAAATTGAAGGGTTAAAACATCAATGACAATACTGTCCACTTGTATCTGCTTCATTGTGTTGGCATACAGAGAGCTTACATGGCTTAGAGTTTTCATAATTTCAATTTTCCGTGCAGAGACTGATTTCAGACCATGTGAATTTTAACTTTGCCATCTTTGCCATGGTGTGGCCTGGACTGGAGGGTTTAAGCTATGAGGCAAGATTGAATAGACTGGGGTTATCTTATTTTGAAAATCGAAGGTTAAGAGAGGATATGGTCGAGGCGTATGAGATAAGAAGGGGTATAGATAGGATGGATAGGAAAGTATGTTTTCAATTAGTAGAGGGGTCAGTAACCAACCAATAAGGTTGAAAGAAGGCTGAAACAAGAGTTGAAGAGAATGTTTTTTAACTACAGTGTGTTGGAAGTCTGCAGCTCACTGCCTGAAAGTGTGGCTGAGCCAAATATTCTGGAAACTTCTAAGCAGTTTGGACCAAAAGCCGGAAAATGGGATGAGTACACTGTAGTTAGATCTTTATTGACCAGTATGGATACAATGTGTCAAATGGCCTCCTTCTGTGGTGTAAAGAATATATGAGTCTGTCCTTTACAATGCTCGGTAGAGGGGACAGAAGAGTTGATATTGCAAGTTTAGCCACATCCTACAATTTGGCAAGTACAATATGACAACTAACATGAACCTTCACTGAGAAGTGAACACAAAAACACCAATTGTTTCTTTTGCAAGAAATAAATGTTCCTAACATGTCTGTAAACATCAATGTGAGCCAACAATGAGGCATGCCAGTACTTTTAGTTCCCTGGCTAAGCTAGGCTCAACAAAGAACCATGACACATACATGAGAAAAATGAAAATAATGCAAAATATTTCGAAGTGAAATCTAAGTTTGACACCTTTGCCATCTTGGTTCTCTCAATAAGACTTATGTAAGTGGCAATGGAGTTAGATAGGAATGTTGTGATTAGAGTGGTGCTGGAAAAGCACAGCAGGTCAGGCAGCATCCGAGGAGCAGGAAAATCGACATTTTGGGCAAAAGCCCTTCATCAGGAATGGAGGCAGGGAGCATCCAGGTAGAGAGATAAGTTGGGGTGGGGGTTGCTGCTGGGTAGAAGGTAGCAAACAATACAATGTTGTGGCCTCTCTATTTACCCAGGATGTTCTAGCCCATGGATTACTGCTGCATTGGCAGCTGATGGCTGGTTTCAGCACTGAAAATCAAATCCGCATCGTGATAGTAAGTATTTCCTGTGTGTGTTAAATTTTAATTGAAGTTGAATGGAAATCATCAAAAAGCAAGAAAGTGGAAGTGATGATCATGTTGCTGTTCTGCTGTTGAGAATAAAATGCCACAATAAATATTCTGCTCAGTGAATTCTTAATTTGGGTCAGGCCCTGTAAATATCTAATGTTCTATATCTGAGCTTTGACATTAGCTAATAGCAGGTTACCTCTTTGCATATGTAAAACGTGAAACAAGCAACATAAAGGAAACTCCACTAGATATTTCCAAGTGATTTACAACCAATTAAGTATTTTTTGATAAAACAAAGAGCTGGAGTTGCGGGAGATCTGAAATGAACAAAATAGGAAGTGCTGGAAAAGCTCAGCCAGTAAAGATTAGATTCCCTACAGTGTGGAAACAGGCCCTTTGGCCCAACAAGTCCACACCGACCCTCTGAAGAGTAACCCACCCAGACCCATTTCACTGTGACTAATGCACCTGGCACTATGGGCAATTTAGCATGACCAATTCATCTAACCTGCACATCTTTGGACTGGGGGAGGAAACCAGAGCACCCGGAGGAAACCCACACACACAGAGAACATGCAAACTCCACACAGACAGTCGCCCAAGGCTGGAATCAAACCTGATGCTGTGAGGCAGCAGTGCTAACCACTGAGCCACTGTGCCACCCACATATATGGAGAGAAAAACACAATTAACATTTTGAGTCCAGCAACCCCTCGTAAGAAGTATCTTTGAAGAGTATTCACTGTTGTATTGTGTGAAAATGATCAGATGACCTATTACTGTTATTGAGAGACACATATATTGACTCAGACACCAAAGTGACCTTTATTGCTCCTCCTAAGCATACTGTCTTTCCACCTTTTCCCCTCAGTGCACCAACAGTGCTGCATTGATGTGTCAGCATTAATTGTTGTACTGAGGTCCCAAAGCAGAATTTAAAATGGGGATACTTACCACCCCATGACCAACATCCTTTCCAATGAGTATTATCCCACAGCCACTTGGGAGGTGAGATTTCCATCTCACATTTGGCAGAACTGCTGGCCACTGGGATGGAAACAGTCCCAAGATTGTAAGTCCCATAACCAGAATGTGGGAGATCACCTAGCATCAATGCAAGGGTGCGAGGGAAGTCACGGGGGCTGAGGAGGAGGCAACTTGACAGAGAAGCATGGGAATAAGTTCCGGGGAGGATGTCCAATTTGAAACAGTGGATACAGAAGCCTGGACACACACACCAGAAGGTTGAGGAACACTTTCTTTCCTGCTGTTATTAGACTGATGAATGGGCTCTCTAGTTTCAATAAGCAATGTAACCTGAATGCCTCTAAGCTTTTTGATTTGCACATCCTGGTTTACTATGATCTGCCTGTGCTTCTCATAAACAAGCTTTTCACCACATTTCAGTACGTGACAATCAATCAATCAAAAGTATTTGGAAAGGCAAGGACTGACTCAGGATAGTCAACATGGCCTTGTGCGTGGAAAATCATGTCTCACAAACTTGATTGAGTTTTTTGAAGAAGTAACAAAGAAGATTGATGAGGGCAGAGCAGTAGATGTGATCTATATGGACTTCAGTAAAGCATTCGACAAGGTTCCCCATGGGAGGCTGATTAGTAAGGTTAAATCTCATGGGATACAGGGAGAACTAGCCATTTGGACACAGAACTGGCTCAAAGGTAGAAGACAGAGGATGGTGGTGGAGGGATGTTTTTCAAACTGGAGGCCTGTGACCAGTGGAGTGCCACAAGGACCGGTGCTGGGCCCTCTACTTTTTGTCATTTACATAAATGATTTGGATGCGAGCATAAGAGGTACAGTTAGTAAGTTTGCAGATGACACCAAAATTGGAGGTGTAGTGGACAGC
>NC_057712.1:79604272-79715686 GCF_004010195.1 Chiloscyllium plagiosum | reverse complement strand
TTTTCACGCAGAGGGTGGTACGTGTATGGAATGAGCTGCCAGAGGATGTGGTGGAGGCTGGTACAATTGCAACATTTAAGAGGCATTTGGATGGATATATGAATAGGAAGGGTTTGGAGGGATATAGGCCGGGTGCTGGCAGATGGGACTAGATTGGGTTGGGATATCTGGTCGGCATGGACAGGTTGGACTGAAGGGTCTGTTTCCGTGCTGTACATCTCTATGATTCTATGACTGTAACAGGTTGGTCAAACAATAAATAAGGCACCTGATTTTCTTCATGCAAATAACTTATTGACTTTTCCAAGCAAACAGTTCTCTCCTTTAATCCTAGCCACTCCCCTGCTTCACCCGAGTCACAAGTTAATCAATTAACTGCCATCACCATTTCCGTCCTAATCTAATATCTGTTATATTAAACACATTCTGTGTGCCGAAGGGCTGTGCAGTGCTTTCCCCCGTAATCCTTATCCTTTTATTGACTAGCTGTAAAAAAGCAGCTCTTAAGGACCTTAAATGTGTCAAGGGCAAGTCTATCCAAGTGTTGGTTGTGAACCTACAAGAGGGAGTGGAACAACAGAAACACAGCTAAGCCTGTGCCTGCCACACCTGAAATCTTCCAGTAGGTGTCCCTGTATAATAATTCTGAAAAATGTGATGATAACCTGCGCTCATTGATCTCCAGAAGAGGAGCAGAAGGGCCAACTGCCACTGACTGAAGCCAACACTATATGCAACTCATGCTGATAACATACAAGAAAATATCTGACACATTTTTAATCAGACACAACATCCTTCCTTTTCCTCTCATTCTTAGAAATCATAGAAACAAGAATGAAAGTTGGCAATTGAACAGCTGTGCTTTTGTTTCACTGCATTCCATCATGAACCAGCTCTAATTCAATTAGACTCTCCATATACTTCAGCTTTACAATACAGTTCTCTGCCAGACTCAGACCCAAGGGAATAGAATAAAGATGAAATAAAATCTGGGAATGAGCTGAATAAGGACAGACAAAATTCAGCAAGTGTATGGTACTATCAGCTCACTGGGGTCAGTTGGCTGGATGTCTAGTTTGTAATGCAGAGTGATGCCAGCAGTAGGGGTTCAATTACAACACCAGCTAAAGTTACCATAAAGGACTTACCTTTTCAGTCTCTCTTACCTGAGGTGTGGCGAACTTCAGTTGAAACTGCCACTAGTCAGCTTTTTCTAGAGGGGAGCCTCATGGTTGTCTGGGACTATGGCAACTTTACAACACTGCAGAATGGAAGAAAAATTTGACTGGTCTATATCCTTTATAAATGGCATTCAACAGCATTAATGGGAAATTGGAAGGTCTAGAGGTTGTGATAGACAAGGCATTAAGGATGACATTGTAATGTGATTACTCTGCCAACACATTATGCACTGTTATGGAAGAATGATTTTTCAATAACACAGAGTTGCACAAGAACACAACAATCATGTTATAGAAGAACTACCTGTATTTGCACCAGCTTCCACCACCTCCTCTGGCAGCTCATTCCATGCACACACCACCCTTGGTATGAAGAAGTTATCCTTCAGGTCCACTTAAAATCTTTCCCCTTTCACATAAAATGTATGGCCTCTAGTTTTGGACTTCCCACCCTAGGAAAAAGACCTTGGATTTTCACTTTATCCATGCCCCTCATGATTTTATCAACCTCTATAAGGTCTCCCTTCAGCCTCCAACACTCCAGGGAAAATAGCCCCAGCTTTTTAGCCTCTCCCTGTA
The DNA here is from genome assembly GCF_004010195.1 of Chiloscyllium plagiosum. NCBI lineage: Eukaryota > Metazoa > Chordata > Chondrichthyes > Orectolobiformes > Hemiscylliidae > Chiloscyllium > Chiloscyllium plagiosum. The sequence continues at coordinate 79,713,926 of NC_057712.1, read as the reverse complement.
CCTCAAACCCACCTCTCCTGGCAACATCTTTGTAAATGTTTCCTGCATTCACCCAAGTTTAACAACATCCTACCTTTTGAAGGGTGAGCAGAATTGTATGCAGTATTCTGGAAGTGGCCTCACTAATGTCCAGTATGGCTGCAACATAAAGTCCCAACTCCTACTATGACCAATTAAGACACGTGTACCATACACCTTCTTCACGACCCTGTCTACCTGTGATTCCACCTTCAAGGAACTTTGCACTTGCACCCTGAGCTCTTGTTGCTCGGCAACACTTCCCAGGGCCCTACTATTAACTGTATCAGTGCTGCCCTGGTTTGCCTTCCCAAAGGGCAGCACTTTACATTCAGTTCTGTTTAAATCCTGAGAGGCCAAGCACCACTTGGCCACTGAGCAACTAGATATAAACTAGTTGCCTCTGTATTTGCAACTGCCTGTTGTATCAGCATTCCCCACATCCTGAGAATGATCAATTGGAGATATCCTTAAGGAAAGTATAGAATGAAGGACACAAGGCCCCAATAATTTCTTCAAGACCGATCAATATGCAAAACGACCTAGACATGCTAATGAGAGGCAAATATTTTTAGATGACATTCTTCAGAATGCTGGAGGGATGATGAATACCCATTTGTTTTGCAATTAAAATATTTGACATTGTAAAGCAGTTTTTAAAATAGTTCCTGAAGTAGAATGCAATGTTCTCTATTTCACTGCAGTGTGGTAACAAAAACATCATGTACAATACAAGAACAAGGAATTTAAAAATCACCATAATTTTACCAAGCCATAGGGCTGTTCTCTCATTAGAGAGGGACAACAGGCGGTGATCACCACACCTCACACAAAGCGGGAGACTGAGAAACATAAAACTTATTGGCGATCACCGTGGGTCAGACAGCATCCACCGAGAGACAAAATTAAAAATCACATGACACCAGGTTATATTCCAACAGATTTTTTTGGCAGTACAAACTTTCGGAGAACTGCTCCTTTGTCAGGAAGCTTTGGAACAGGATCATAGGACACAGAATTTTATAGCAAAAGATCATACAACTGAAACAATATATTGAACAAACCTAGATTGCTGTTAAGTCTTTCAACTTTTAGAATGGGTTGCAGGTTTTGATTCATTACTATGTAAAACCCAGAACTTCTTTCAAGTCACTTTTCTAAGGTAACTTAAGGTTTTATAAAAAAAGGTGACATCACAGTTCAGACAATGCATTAAAGGTGTGAGGTTAGAGTCTGTTTGTACTCTAATCTTGAGTTGGATTGGTTCTGTTTCCAAAGTAGGAACTTATAAAATGATACATGGATTGACTGCCTACAGATTGTGTAGTTTTTGAACAAAATAGAATGTATCTGCAAATACAATTCTACAAATGCAAATTCCCCCAAAGACTTATATGTGCGTGTGCGTGCATTGAGGGACAGAGAGAGACAGTGTGTGTGTGTATATGTGTACGTGTGTGTAGTGTAGTGGGGTCACCTGTAGTGTGACTTGAACCTAAGGTCCTAGTTGAGGCAATCCTCATGGGTACCGAACTTGGCTATCAGCCTCTGCTTGGCCACTCTGCATTGTTGCGTATCCCGAAGTCTGCCTTGGAGGATGGTCACCCGAAGATCTGAGGCCGAATGTCCCGGACCACTAGGAGGGAACACCCCTGTCTGGTGATTGTTGCGCGGTGTCCATTCATCTGTTGCCACAGCCTCTGCTTGGTCTCACCAATGTACCATGCCTCAAGGCATTCTTGCCTGCGGTATATGAGATAGACAACTTTGACCAAGTCACATGGCAACTACCAACCAATCCGACCGAAGAACACACCCATGAACTAAACAGGTTGATCAAGATCTTTGATCCAGTCCTTCAGAGTTCCCTACGCACTGTGATCCCACGTACCTCTTGCGTAGCAGACTTCTACTGCCTTCTGAAGATACACAAAGCCAATATACCTGGACGTCCCATCAGGTCATATGATGGACCCTGGGTGAGAACCTCTCTGGCTATGTCGAGGGCATCTTGGAATCCATTGTATGGGAGACCCCCAGCTTCTGTCGCAACACTACAGATTTCTTACAGAAACTCAGAACCCATGGACTAGATGAACCAGGAACATTCCTTGTCACAATGGATGTTTCCGGACTCTACACCAGCATCTCCTACAATGATGGAATCACTGCAACAGTCTCAGTACTCAATACCGATAACTGTCAAATTCCGAGTACAATCCTACAACTCGTCTGCTTCATCCTCGACCATAACTTTTTCACCTTTGTTAACCAGTTCTTCATCCAGAACAAAGAACAGCCATGGGGACCAATTTGCACCCCAATATGCCAATGTTTTCATGCACAATTCTGAACAAGATTTCTTTGCTGCACAGGACCCCAACCAACACTATACACCAGATATATTGACTACATTTTCTTCCTCTGGGCCCATGGTGAGGAGTTACTGAAACAACTATCAACAAGTTTCATCCCACCATCAGACTTGCCATGGACTACTCTTTACTATCCGTCTCATTCTTAGACATACGCATCTCCATGAAGGATGGGCAACTCAGCACCGCACTCTACCATAAACCCATGGATAACCTCGCAATGCTGCACTTCTCAAGCTTCCACCCTAAACATTTTAAAACAGCCATCTCCTATCGACAGGCCCTACGCATACACATAATCTCTTCAGATTAGGAGGAACGCGACAGACATCTGAAGGTGTTGAAGGACACCATCATAAGAATAGAATACAATGCTCAACTCATTGATCGCCAATTCCGACATGCCACAACGAGAAACTGTAATGACCTCCTCAGGAGACAGACATGGAATGTGACCAATACGGTACCTTTCATTGTCCAGTACTTCCCGAGAGTGAAGAAACTACGCCATGTTCTTCGCAGCCTGCAACACATTATCGATGAAGATGTGCACCTCACCAAGACCTTCCCTATGCCTCCACCTCTTGCCTTTAAACAACCACCAAACCTCAAACAGATCATTGTTGACAGCAAACACCCCAGCCTTCAGGACAACATCGACCACAATTCCGTCTAACCCTATCATGGCAACCACTGCAAGACGTGTCAGAATGTCGACATGGATACCACCATTACATGTATGGACACCACATGCCATGTACACGGTAGGTACTGATGTGACTCGGTCAACGTTGTCTATCACATACGCTGCAGGGAAGGATGCCCCAAGGCATGGTGTATTGGCAAGACCAAGCAGATGCTACAACAGATGAATGGACAACGCCATTCGCCAGACAGGGATGTACCCTCCCAGTCGGGGAACACTTCAGCAGTCAGGGACACTCGGTCTCGGACCTTCAGATGACAGTCCTCCAAGATGGACTTTCGGATATGCAACAACACAGAGTGGCCAAGCAGAGGCCGACATCCAAGTTCAATAGTTCAATACTCATGGGGATGGCCTCAACCAGGATCTTGGATTCATGTCACACTGCAGGTGACCCCACGACACCATACACACACAAACTCCTACACTCACACACACACACGTACTCATACACACAAACTCCTACATATACACACACACGTACACATACACACAAACGCCTACATATACACACTCACACATATGTACACATACACACAAACTCCTACATATATATATGCACAGACACACACACCACCTCCACATTCACACCATGCGCACACACTCTCACAGGCATATACTCCACCACACTCACACACAAATTCAAAGACGTGCAGGCTAGGTGAATTGGCCGTGCTAAATTGCCCATAGTGTTCAGGATGCATAGGATAGGTGCGTTAGTCAGGGGTAAATGTAGAGTAATAGGGTAGGGGAATGGGTTTGGGTGGGTTACTCTTTGGAGGGTTGGTGTGCACTTTTGGGTCGAAGGGCCTGTTCCCACACTGCAGGGATTCTATGATACTATGATTCACCCACTCTATCAAGCACATGCACTCATACTCAAACTCTCTCTTTCTCGCACACACGCACACATACAAACACATACTCTCTCTGTCTTTGTCTCTCTCTCTCTCTCTCTCTCTCACTCATGCACACACACATGTACGCTCACACACTTATAGGTCTATGGGGGAATTTGCATTTGCAGAATTGTAATTGCAGATACATTCTATTTTGTTCAAAACCCACACAATCTGTAGGCAGTCCATTCATGTGACATTTCATAAATTCCTACTTTGGAAACAGATCAAGATTGATGAAGTTGATGTGCTAGAAATTTTGGAAAACATTAAGATTGATAAGTCTCCAGGGCCAGACCAGATTTATCCTAGGCTGTTCCGGGAAGTGAGAAAGGAGGTTGTTAAGCTGCTGGTGAAGATCTTTGCCTCCTCACTCTCCACAGGAGTCGTACCAGAGGATTGGAAGGAGACGCATGTTGTTCCTCTTTTCAAGAAGGGTAATAGGGAAATCCCTGGCAATTACAGACCAGTCAGTCTTATGTCTGTGGTCAGCAAAGTTTTGGAAAGAATTCTGAGGGATAGCATTTATGACTATTTGGCAAAGCATAGTGTGATTAAAGGCAGTCAGCATAGCTTTGTGAGGGGCAGGTCATGCCTCACAAATCTTATTGAATTCTTTGAGGAGGTGTCAAGACAGGTTGACAATGGTCGAACAGTGGATGTGGTGTATATGGACTTCAGCAAGGCATTTGATAAGGTTCCCAATGGTAGGCTCATTCATAAAGTCAGGAAGTATGGGATACAGGGAGATTTAGCTGTCTGAATTCAGAATTGGCTTGCTGACAAAAGGCAAAGTGTTGTAAATGGAAAGTATTCTGCCTGGAGGTCAGTGTTGAGTGGGGTCCCGCAGGGCTCTGTTCTTAGGCCTCTGCTCTTTATAGTTTTTATAAATGACTTGGATGAGAAGTGGGTTAGTAAATTTGCAGATGACACAAAGGTTGGCAGTGTCATCGATAGTATAGAGGGCCACTGCAGGCTGCAGCGAGACATACACAGGATGCAGAGCTGGGCTGAGAAATGGCAAATGGAGTTCAACCTGGATAAATGCGAAGTGATGCATTTTGGAAGGTCAAACTCGAATGCTGAATATAGGATTAAAGACAGGGATCTTGGTGTTCAAGTACATAGGTCCCTTATAGATAGGGTTGTTAAGAAAGCATATGATGTTTTGGCTTTCATTAACAGGGGGATCGTGTTTAAGAACCATGAGGTTTTGCTACAGCTCTACAAGTCCTGGGTGAGACCACACTTGTGTCCAGTTCTGGTCACCCTACTATAGGAAAGATACAGAGGCAAATGTTTACCAGGATGCTGCCTGGACTGGAAGGCTTGCCTTCTGAAGAAAGGTTGAATAAGCTCAGACCTTTCTCTCTGGAGAGAAAGAGGAAGAGAGGGGACCTGAATGAGGTGTACAAAATAGTGAGTGGAATAGATAGAATCAATAGCCAGAGACCTTTCCCCAGGGCAGGATTGACTGGTACGAGGAGTCATAGTTTGAAGATATTAGGAGGAAGGTATAAAGGAGATGTCAGAGGTAGGTTCTTTATGCAGAGAGTTGTGAATGCATGGAATGCGTTACCAGTGGTGGTGGTGGAAGCAGAGTCATTAGGGACATTTAAGTAACTGCTAGACATGCACATGGACAGCAATGAGTTAAGGGGTGCATAGGTTAAGTTACTATATTTTACATTAGGATTAAACCTCAGCACAACATTGTGGGCCAAAGGGCCTGTTCTGTGCTGTACTTTTCTATATTTTATGTTCTAAAACCAGTCTGACTCAATATTGGAATACATATGGACTCTAACCTCACACCTTTAATGCATTGTCTGAGCTGAGATGTCACCTTTTCTGATAAAACCTTAAGTTATCTCGGGAATGTGACTTGAAAGAAGTTCTGGGATTTACATATTAATGAATCGTAATTTGCAATCCAATCTAAAAGATGAAAGACTTAACAGCAATCTAGGTTTGTTCAATATATCATTTCAGTTGTATGACACTATGATATTTTGTTATAAAATTCTGTGTCCTATGATCCTGCCCCACTAGCTACCTGACGAAGGAGCTGCGCTCTGAAAGCTTGTACTTCTAAATAAATCTGTTGGACTATAACCTAGTGTTGTGTGAATCTGAAGATTATATAGAGATAATAAGAGGTTCAGGGATAGAAGGACTGAAGTAGGAATTGAAATGAATGATATCACAGAGCTGGAAGTAAGGAGGACTTTTCATGGGAAAGGATTTCAGGTTTGAATAGAACACTGTTCTTCCAAATAATCTGACTCAACCTGAGACATTCACTGGAGAAGAGATGGAATTGGTGATGAGGATACAACATTTTTCGTGAATGGAAATGTTTGGCTTCAGTTAAATTGTGCTAAATTGTGAAATGTTTGGCTGAACACTAACTCACAAAATTCTTGAATTATTTTATGAACGTTCCGAATCTTATGTTGCCAGCAGCACTGGAATTTGAGACTTGCCACAGTAGCATTCACAGTGGGCAGGATAAACATGAGATTACCTGTAGTTTTGGGGAGTAGGGGAATGTCTTTGTCCCTATAAGAGTTACAATGGATTATTGTCAATCAGTATTACATGATGATATAAGGATTTCTGAAAAAACTTAATTTGAAAATTCGATTAACATCTGCTTCGATCTGCAGTCTGCTGAAATGGCATCAGCTTCTTCTGCCACCTTCAAGCATGACAAGTTTCCATTGATTTTCATAGAAGGTTGCCTCTTGCTACGACAAAGCATCATGGGTCTGACCAACGCACCCTGTAACTTAACTTTGAGATATGTTTTTGGAAATAGCAACTGACCCAAGTTAGCCTTGTTGTGATCAATTCTCTGTTTTAACAGTCCTGACAAGTTTAATATGATGCACATTCACAGGGTTTAAAGGTGGGTTTCTCATGCTCAACAGCCATTGACAAAGAGCTTCTTCCTGACTACTGACAGACACCAGATTTACTGATAATATTCGATGAAATGAAGTGAAGTGGGAGGAGGCTTTTTGTGGACTGTAAGTGGTGACAAACACCATTGATGGATCTGTTACTGTACTGTACATTCAATGTTAGCTCACCTTTGATTCTGATTTTCCACTATTGAACCTTCCTTTGTAACAGCAACATTAAACAAATATTTGATCTTATGTTGTATGGCCAAACCTTATGCAATGTCCAAAAAATGAACACATTTTCACAGCATGTGTGCCACATTTCGGATCCATAGTTACCATATTAATATTTAGTATACAGAATTTTAATTGATTGTTAAATGCATTGTGCAAATTGCAGCTTCTGTTGCTGAAATGCTTTTTAAAAATAATTATTGTATTCTTTGTGGCCTATAAGTTATACCATCAACTCCTTGTTAATGTTATGAGTGAAGTACAAGTCTGTGATTCATCGATTTTATATTCTTTGCACAGCTGACTTGACAACTCCATGCAGTTTTAATTAAAGAAAAAGCAAACCTTTATGTTTGGAAAGTAGTTTGCTTCTCCCTGTTAAACTCATTCATTGGGAATATCTTTTTGACCCTTTGTTATTAATGTACTGGATTGACATGGTGTAATAAAAACAAATCCATACGGACAGTTTAAACCCAAAAGCTCCTTACAAAAAGAACCATATTTTTCTGTTTAAACTGGTCTGCCATGTGACCCATCCAGAACCATTTGAAAATACGCTTTTAAAATTACTTGCAGGGAACTGCAATGTGTTGCAGGGAAAACAAAAAACACACCAAAAGTGCCTACTCCAACAAACACTTTAAAATTGAACTTACAGTATACTGCAAATCTTTAACTTCCCACATTTACATGTATTAAATGTAGTCAACATAATAACTCAAAAGGTGACAATAGTTTATATAATCTACATTAAGTGAAAAAGATTGTTGCAAAGATGAGTGAATACTTTTAGGAGTGACCTTAGTGAGGTTTATAAAATCATGAGGGCCATGTATAGGGTAAATAGACAAGTCTTTTCCCTGGGATGGGGGATTCCAGAACTCGAGGGCATAGGTTTAAGGTAAGAGGGGAAAGATTTAAAAGGGACCTAAGGGGCAACTTTTTCACACAGAGAGTGATGTGTGTATGGGAATGAGCTGCCAGAGGAAGTGGTGGAGGCTGGTACAATTACAGCATTTAAAAGGAATCTGGATGTGCATATGAATAGGAAGGGTTTAGAGGAACATTGGCCAACTGCTGGCAAATGGGACCAAATTAATTTAGGATATCTGGTCAGCATGGATTAGTTGGACCAAAGGGACTGTTTCCATGCTGTACATTTCTATGACTCTATGATTAGGCTTTATTTGCAGTTATTAGTATATATGTACATTCGCAACATTTTTTAGAAATATTCAAAATGATCTTTATTAAAGCTGTGGCCAGGTTTGCTCACGATTTCCAGTGGAATTGGATTGAAACAATTGCTATTGATGATGAGTGTGGTCAGTCTGAGATTAATCATTTCTTTGAAGGAATATGCCATGTGAGTTTTCTGAAAACACATCCCTTTACCCAACAAATGCACAGATGCCAGACCTAAATAAATAGGCAACACTGCTTTATGGTCAGAGGTTTTATCTCATTGTTTCTTTTTAAATCGATGCCCAAGTTGTTAAGCTGCATTGGGAATTGTTTCCTTTCAAAATAAATAGGACAAGGATTGTGAATGATGCATGAACAACAAATAAAAACATGGCAATGTCACTTAGTTAACATTCCCAGCATTGAGACAATTGTGGTGCCCTTGTCTCAGAAGAGAAAAAAAATAAAATATTGTCACAGCTACAGAATATTATATTCTCATCCAATTGGAAAAAACTTTGTTTTAAAATATTTTGATTTTAGTTTGTAATTTTTTTCATTATTCATTCATCAGATGTGTGTCGATGGCAAGGCCTGTGTTTATTGAAAAACTGTATTCGCCTATATGCCCTTGAGAAAATGGGGGTGAACTGCTTTCTTGGATGACTGCAGTCCAAATGTTGTGGATAAACCTAAAGTATTTGAGCAATATCAGTGCGTCAATCCAATGTTGTCACTTGGCTCTAAGTGAGAGATCAAATGTGCAAGTAATCAAGGGCAAGAAGTAAAGAGGGCCACAGAAAAAAGGAAAATTAGAAAGATTAAAATGACGGAGAAGCAAGCCTAAAGACTTTAAACTTTAATGCATGAAGCATTCGGAATAAGGTGGATGAACTGGATTAGCAGGATTTTGCAAAGACATGGCTGGTGAAATTTCTCTTGGAAATTGTGATGAGTGCTATCTATTATCCGTGCCTCTGATATGTACAGACCAGCAGGTAATATGACTGGGTTGTGGAACATAAACTCAGAAGTCTTCATCATCAACCACTCTGTTTCTCAAAAGGCCAAAGATTGCACTGGCACATTGAAATGGGGGGGGGGGCGTGGGAGACACTGCCCTGCCCCCATAATGTAACATGTAGATAAAGGTGCTCACCTGACTGTCCCCTGTGTATGCAAGGAGAAGTGATACTGTAACAATATCACATGGTTTTATTGATGTGACTTCCAGACATATTTGGACTGAGCCTTTTGGGTAAGATCAAGTGTAGTGTCTATTCTTATCAGAATCTTTTCTGACGAGCGAGAGACCATGATCAGGAAGGTGGTTCTCGCAGGATGGACCTGTGTCGAGACCTTTCATCATCATCAGAAGATCATGATGTCATTGCTGGATCATGACTGCTAGTGGAAATTGGAGGATCATTGGTGGAGCTGAGCTGCAATTGCTGGATCTTTGTGCTGTCTTCGGCATAACTCCAGTTTAGTGACTAGCCAATCAGAACTATGGCCTCTGCGAACACCCAAGTTCCAGACCGAGGTTTGCAATACAATGAGGGTGACTGTGAAGACAGTGGAGGAAGGATTGTTGGTAGACAATCTTCGTGAAGAGAGTCTTCGTGGATTGCTGTGGGTTCGTAGCAGTAGATATTTTCGATTTGTAGGATTTCCCCAGTGCGGGCTACTTTGATGTGACCTGCAGGAGCATGAAGCAATGTGAGCATCTCCTGAATGTATTTGAGGAGAAAAGAGATCAGGGTCCCCTCTCCGTCCTGTTTGCAGCACTGCACTGGCACATTGAAGGGTGGGGGATAGAGGTGGTGGGGTGAGGGTGTGGTGGGGAGTGTCAGTTTCTTTGGACCCTCCCTGTACAAAGGAGCTAGGTTGTTAGAATCCATATGTACAACCCCAAAACCTGGCAGCAGATATCTTGACCTTCTCAGGAAGGTACATACAGCTTGAAGGAGGCAGTACCAATGTAGTAGATCCCTTTGGACTGGACTAGCAAAAGGCAGGTCAAGGTACATAGAACATAGAACATAGAACATAGAACAATACAGCACAGAACAGGCCCTTCGGCCCACAATGTTGTGCCGAACATTTGTCCTAGCTTAAGCACCCATCCATGTACCTATCCAATTGCCGCTTAAAGGTCACCAAAGATTCTGACTCTACCACTACCACAGGCAGCGCATTCCATGCCCCCACCACTCTGGGTTAAGAACCTACCCCTGACATCTCCCCTATACCTTCCACCCTTCACCTTAAATTTATGCCCCTTGTAACACTCTGTTGCACCCGGGGAAAAAGCTTCTGACTGTCTACTCTATCTATTCCCCTAATCATCTTATAAACCTCTATCAAGTCACCCCTCATCCTTCGCCGTTCCAACAAGAAAAGGCCGAGAACTCTCAACCTATCCTCGTACGACCTATTCTCCATTCCAGGCAACATCCTGGTAAATCTTCTCTGCACCCTCTCCAAAGCTTCCACATCTTTCCTAAAGTGAGGCGACCAGAACTGCACACAGTATTCCAAGTGTGGCCTAACCAAAGTCCTGTACAGCTGCAACTTCACTTCACGACTCTTGAATTCAATCGCTCTGCTAACCCTAATGGTGGACACCGAAGGGAACATCCTCCACCCACCGTCAGCTTCCTGATGGGAGGGAGCCGTGGCCACCTGCCATACATGGGGCAGTCTGTAGTGTGCCGAATCTGCTGGAGGTCAAGGTACATGGCGGAGGACTGCAATGTCACCCTCTGCAGGGCCCAGGCAGGCAGCGTCAGTGGAGGAGGTGGAAATGAAAGAGAGTGAGGAGTGAATATCAGTGAGAAACAACAGAAAAAGGAAATTGTGTCAGACCCCCGCTGACCCACAAAAAAATCAGAAAGAAACAGCTGTACAATGGACATAGCAGCAGCTCCTCTGACAATGAAGATGTGCACAGGAAAGGCCCATCAGTAAGAAAAGAGGCACAGCACCACAGGGGAGAAGGAGAAGAACATTCCCCCATCCCAATGTGGCAATGTTGGATGTTCCAAGGGACCTGGTGAAACCCAACCTCCAGCTGTCTGGAACCAAGGGGTACCCATTACTCTACAGCACTGGGTAACTGGGAGCAGTAACGCTCTGAGTCAGGAGCAGAGCACCTCAGCCCCTCTGTCAGGCTCCGAACCAGACTTTCCCGGCTTCATCCTCACCCTGAAAACACCCCCAGGGAGGAGCAGGACAGCTACTTCAGCACTGAATGTGTCCAACAGTTCGCCCACCCCACAGGGATGCAGGGACTCCCCTGGTGACAACACTGTGGCTGAACAGACTGTGGATCGATGGATAATTCTATAAAAGTTCAAAAGAGGTTTTAGAATTAACTTGTGTAGCATTTAATCTACTGCATGATGTGTTTCCATGTTGGCTTACCTGGTCAACAACAATGTGGACCTCCTGTTTCTGTAGGAGTACAGCATCTTAGCAGCAATAGGAAATGGTCAAGCTTGTGGACCCAGGGCCTTCAATTTGATCAGGAAAAAATGTGGCTGTTCCTCCAGCCTGGGTATTCTGCTGCGAGGGGCAACTTCATCAACTCCGAAGTTAAGAAGGTAGTTGGCAGGCACTTCCTCAGAGTAGACAATATGTACAGAAACGCGTTCCTGAGACTAATTAATGAGTACATTCCGCTGGTAAAGTGAGTGTCCGACACAACAGCAGGCCGCACTGATGCTGGAAACATCCAGGCTAGAGATGTCACATGCATCATCATTGCAGATGGATGGTCTGGAGGGGTTGACAGGAAACTGGACGCTTGATGGAAATGGTTAAAATTGCCAAACTACAAAACATCTTCAGATGAAGCGCAATGTAGATACATCTGATCACAGCCAGCCAGCCCTGTCCACTAGAGGATATACTTCCTGTTTGTATTCCCCAGTGTTCTCGGTCCAATCCACCAAGGTCAAGCTGGTGTTCTTTTCCAACCACTGCCTCCTGTTGGCCGACTGTCACCAACACAGCAGGCCAACAAGGGAACATGGAAACTGAATGTGAAACTGTTGACCCCAGAACACATCGAGGAGCTCAAAAGGGATCACACAGTTTGGAGAACAGTGAGGCCTCTTTTTCAGTCTCCAGCAGACTGGTAGAAACAGTCAAGAGGAAAATCAAAAGGTTCTTTATCTTCAAAGGTATTCAGAAGGCAAGAGAGAGATGGGAAAACTGTCCAAACTCCAGAAGAGCATGCATAGCCCATTTCTGCTGCATACAATGGGGAGTCGATGTCATTGGAGGGTCATCAGGAGGTGAAGAGCCAGCAAGCCTCGTTCTTTGCCTTGGAGGCCTCCAAGATAGTGCTCTGGTCCAGTGTCCACACCGAGGAACAGGATGAGATGTGCTCACATTTCTTCTTCCACAAGATGCACAGGGAGAGTTCTGTCCTCAGCAGCATGAAGGAAGAAGATGGCTTGGTAACATCATCCTGAGGATTGGCAAATCCTTTTATGTCAGATTGTATGACACAAAACTGAGTGTGGCCTCTCAGTCGTTCCTGTCCTCTATCATGGAGGTCTTACACAACAACATGCAGGAGTGACTGGACCAGCCATTATCTCTGGAGGAGCTGACCAAGTCCCTCGAGTCCTTAGAACAGAATAAAACGTCTGGAGGTGTTGGCTTACTAGCCAAGTTACATTCAGCTCTGTGGAACTTGATTGGCCAGCACCTGCTGGACATGTTTGACAGTATGCTTCTGGCAGGTAGCTTGTATAAATCCATGAGTAAAGGTATCATCACCTTTAGAAATTAGAAATTGGTGACCAATTCATTGCTGAATGCAGATTACAAAATCTTGTCAGGTCATTGCCAAATGGGTTAGGTCTGCTCTGGGATTGGTGTTTTACCCCAACCAAATCTGTGCTGTATGGGGCAGGACAACTTATATGCAGATGGGGCAGGTGGATGCCTGACTCATCTGCCTGGACCAGGAGGAGGCCTTCGACAGGAAATCACACACCTACATGTGGGATGTGGTCTCTAAAATGGGCTGTGGGGAGGGAATCCTAAATTGGATCTGACTGCTCTACGGGGAGAAAGTGAGGACTGCAGATGCCGGAGATCAGAGCTGAAAATGTGTTGCTGGAAAAGCGCAGCAGGTCAGGTAGCATCCAAGGAGCAGGAGAATCGACGTTTCGGGCATGAGCCCTTCTTCAGGAAGAAGAAAGGCTCATGCCCGAAACGTCGATTGTCCTGCTGCGTTTTTCCAGCAACACATTTTCAGCTCTGACTGCTCTACACCAACATCGTTATTTCAGTCTCAATCAATGGGTGGGAATAAGAAAGCTTCCTGATCAGATCCAATTTGGGCAGGTCAACCCATTCTCTCCTGCCTTGCTTGTGCTGTACAGAGGATTTTGGTGAGACCATCAGGAAGGATGTGAGCCTGAGAGGGGCAACTATTCCACACAGAGGAGGCCTGCAGATCCGTGTACATGGATGACATCACAGTATTCTGCTCAGATCCGGTGTCAGTGTGCAAACCCATGAGCACCTGTGACCAGTTCAAAGTGGCCTCGGGAGCCAAGATACATTCAGGCAAGGGCAAGGCCATGTTCTTTGGCAACTGGACAGACCAGTCCTTTCTCCCCTTTACCATCAGGAGAAATTAGCTGAAGGTGCTGGGAATATGGCTAGCGCATGTGCAAAAACTTGAGAGGAGCATATTGCCAAATTAAGGCAGAAACTGGGATTTTGTGGGAGGCAGGAGATGTAGAAATTGTCACACATCTCCTGCTGGAATGTGCCTTTACAAATGTTGTGGTTTTTGTTGAAGTTTGCACCTCGCAGTTCCATGATGTAGGACTTTGTGCTATACGTGCTGTTCCCTAGGACACATACCGAGACAAACATCGACTGTCCCTGGAAGACCATCAACTCGTTAAAAGATGCTCTTTGGTCTACCTGAAACTTGTTGGTCTGCCAGAACAAGGAGTTGACTTCAACTGAGTTTGGCAGACTGGCAAATTCCAAGGTCCAGGAGTATGTGCTGAAGGATGGACTACAGCTTGGAGCAGCTGCTGCCAAGACACAGTGGGGAAAGACCACTGTCTGAGGTCTTTCTTTTAAAGTACAACGAGGGTCTGTTCAGTTATCGAACCTTCCCAGTGCCTCCATTATATGTAAATAGTATCTTATGTAAGTAAGAAATACCTTGAGTTTATTCGTTCTCCATATGCAAAGAATATACAGAACCGGACTGCTTTAGTGACTATGCATTTGTATGTCAAGACTTTTTACGAATAAAGTACATGTTTGAAATTGAAAAAACTTCACACATCTTTAGATCATGGACCACTTCAACAGAGCAGCAGCCCTTTCCTTCTCCTGGGGCTGCTGGTGTTGTACAAGGTAATTGTTTTGATTGACCTCCTCCCACCCTATGTTCTGCAAAAATGCTATCCCGTATTCCCAATTCCTCCGCCTCCACTGCATCTGCTCCCAGGAGGACCAGTTCCACCACAGAACACACCAGATGGCCTCATTCTTTAAAGACCGTAATTTCCCCTCCCACATGGTTGAAGATGCCCTCCAACACATCTCATCCATGTCCTGCATCTCCATCCTCGAATCCCACCCCTTCACTCCACCAACCGCCGCATAAATCACATCATCCGCCGACATTTCCGACACCTTCAAACGGACCCCACCACCAGGGATATATTTCCCTCCCCACCCCAATCCACTTTCCACAAAGAACATTCCCTCTGCGACTACCTGGTCAAGTCCATGACCCCCCCATCCATCCACCTTTCCCTCCCGGCACCTTCTCCTGCCACCGCAGGAATTGCAAAACCTGGGCCCACACCTCCCCCATCATCGCCATCCAAGGCCCCAAAGGAGCCTTCCACATCCATCAGAGTTTCACCTGCACTTCCATACATGTCATTTATTGCATCTATTGCTCCCGATGTGGTCTCCCTTACATTGGGGAGACTGGACGCCTTCTCGCAGAGCGCTTCAGAGAATATCTCTGTGACACCTGAACCAATTAACACCACTACCCTGTGCCCAACATTTCAACTCTCCCTCCCACTCTGCCAAGGACATGCAGGTCCTGGGCCCCCTCCATCGCCACTCCCTCACCACCCGACACCTGGAGGAAGAACACCTCATCTTCCGCCTCGGGACCCTTCAACCCCAGTGGCATCAATGTGGACTTCCCCAGTTTCCTCATTTCCCTTACCCCCACCTTATCCCAGTTCCAACCTTCCAACTCAGCACCATCCTCATGACCTGTCCCACCTGTCCATCTTCCTTCCCACCTATCCACTCCACCCTCCTCTCCAATCTATCACCTTCACCCCACCTCTATCCAACTATTGTACTCTCAGCAGCCTTCTCCCCAGCCCCATCCCCCTTTTCATTTATCTCTCCACCCCTAAGGCTCCCAGCCTCATTCCTGATGAAGGGCCTTTGGCTGAACCATTGATTTTCCTGTTCTTTGGATTCTGGCTGACTTGCTTTGCTTTTCCAGCACCACTCTAATCTTGACTCTGATCCCCAGCATCTGCAGTACCCACTTCTGCCATTTTGATTGAGTTGATGTTGAGGTAGCATTAGCTCCAACCAATTGTTTTGAACGATTTTCTTCTCACGTATATTTTACAGTGCGAAATTCAACAAAATATGGTGAAAAGCTTTCATTCGTCACCATGATACAGAGCCGTTTTGATAGTTTTAAGAATAAACTGAAAATAAGGAGATATAGCTTAAAGAGAAGTCCATCTACATTCAAGTTCTCAGCCAGCTCAGAACCCCTACTGCCACTTCACCACTGTCTACTCTGGACCTAACTAATGTCCAAGTCATCAATCCTTGGGTGCCATCTTCCACCACTGGGCTAATTCATCTCTACCATCGCCTCGCTGCTGCCTGCACCAGACCCACCAGCATCTGAATCGCATCTTGTGATGACACACAATCTTTAGGTGGGAAATCAAATTAGTTGTTTTACAAAGTTCCAGTAGAGAAAAATGTGACAAAGCTAGCTCCTAATAGTCATAATTATGGCTAAACAGATAATGTTAATTGTACCTGTTATTATTATGCAATAAAATATGCATCATTATGTTTGGCAAGTGTCTCTTTCGAGATCTATTGTCTACCACTGATCACTAGAGAAACTTGTAGTCTCAGCATACATGGGTCAATCAATGGCAGCTCATTACCCCAACCAAAGCTGCCAGTGGTTGGTACTCAGAGCCATAAGACAGATGACAGTTGCTGTGTTCTGGAAGCAGGAACTTAGAATGGGCGTGTTGGGGTCAGGGATTGTATGTAGAGCAAGAGGAGCAGGCAGCTTGTTTATTGTGCCAACTTGTAGGGAAAGAAACAACTGGCAGGCAAGAAGGAGCATGAAGCATTCTCAAAACAATCTCGGAGATGTAAAATGACATAGATTCAATTGCTGTTGACTTCATGCCACAGAGAACCAATTCCTCCAGAGGGATCAGGAAGTGTTGGTTTCCTTGTATCCTTGTGTGCCTAAAGCTCACTTATACTGTATTCACCTTTGTCCTTACAAGCATGTCATTGATTGTGAAGCAGTATGTTTAGATAATGTACCTGCGAAAGTTGACTAACACAAGGTATGTGCACGCAGTGAGAGGTATGTGGCAGAGTGAGGTGGAGTATCTAAATGCTAGTCCTGCACCTTGAAGGCCAGGGTGTGCTAATGGGTGAGTGACAGGAAGTGATGCTTTGAGGAATTTGAGAATCTGGAGGGAAGATGGTTAGGAGATGTTCTGTGAAGTTACATTCACTGCCATTGACCACCCATGAGGTTATTGGTCTCTTGTAGCAGTGCTGCCCAATTCTCAAGGCCAGAGTCTGGGAATTAATCTCCCTAGTCTCTCACTGAGAATGGTCCATGATCTCTCAGGGAATCAGGCCAACTCTCCTCCTGTTCATCTTCTTGCCTCCAACGCCATGTCTGTGACTCTGGAACACTACATCTGCCGTAATGTAGCAAATTCCTTGTTTCAACTGAAGCAATAATGTCCAGCAGTCTCTGATAATTGAATGTCTATTCCCTTTAAGAAGAACAAGCTACCTTTAGGAACAGAAGACAGTCTGCGCCACAGGATATTCGTGTGCATTGCTCAGCCTTCTAGTGACCACAGAAGTATTGATATCGGGGAAGAAATATAGCCTATATTGCAATCAGGTAAACAAGTTTTAAGAAGTACGCTGTGCACTTCCCACCCTTAAAAATGCAGGCAGATTACCTAGCAGCTAGGTTGGATTCTTTTAATAACACAACCCCTTGCCAGTATAAAAATCATGTAACTACTGGCGAGGGAGCCTTCACAGAAAGCACAATGTTGTGGTTCTGTTTGCCGAGCTGGCATTTATAGTGATTTGTACCTGCCACTGCAGCGGACAGCTGGAACTGACAACCGGAAGCGGCAGGTACAAATCACCATAAATGCCGGAGGAAGCATCACAGAAGCGCTTCACAGGAGGCTCCCAAGCACTGAGGATGTCATCTAGACAGGGGCTGAAACGTCTGCAACACAAATTCCCAGCTCGGCGAACAGAACCACAACAACGAGCACCCGAGCTACAAATCTTCTCCCAAACTTTGAAGAAAGCACAATTTTAGAACTGATCCATGAGTGCAAAGTGCATTAAATGTAAACTGATGTGCTTATCGTTACAATTTTGAAGCCTTATTTTCCAAAAAAAACCTCACATTTCTTTGCCTAAGTTACTGTATCCTGGAAAAATCTCTATTGCATCCTTCAGCATCGTTAAGGGCAATAGTTCTTTTTTTGATTAGAAAACAGAACAATGTATACTATTCTGAATCAAAGGTATTTGTCAGTCCTTCACTTAATAGAATTGCTGCTACATTAATAACATTTGTGAGAAAAACCTGAGACATTTCTAGAACCTGAATGCAATGAAACGGAAATACTTAATTCTGAATGAACCAATTTAGCGCGAGGATGGAATCCAATATTATCCTTGGGGACTCCTATACAAGACAGTGGAACTATTTTATATGGTAAAAACAATGACTGCAGATGCTGGAAACCAGATTCTGGATCAGTGGTGCTGGAAGAGCACAGCAATTCAGGCAGCATCTGAGGACAGGCAAAATCGACGTTTCGGGCAAAAGCTTTTATATGGTGTGTCTCATGCTGTCCTGTTTCAATTTACTGTAACTTACTTTTGCATTTTGTTTAAAAATGAGGAAGTCCAACATACAAATTATTTAAGCTGTTATTTTTCCTGTTAAACTCTATTGTGTCAATCTTTTCTCCAGTCTTTTCCTGGTAATGTTATGAGAAAGGTGATGGGTGCAGTGGAGTTAAGCAGATTAAAAAGAATTTTACGGTACACTTCCTTGTTTTTAAGCAAAACATAAAATTATATCAGAGTAACTTGAAACAGGATATGAGGAGAAGGACCATATAAAACAGTTTAAGTGTGTTTGTATAGGAATGCCCCAAGCATGATATCGTATTCCATCCCTGCACTCACCATGACTCTAGGCAGTAAATAGGTCAAGAATTATAAAATGCTCAACCTTATAAAAATATTAGATTGGAATTTTGAAACTCTGCGGGGGTGAGTACAAAACTAAAAGAGCAGTGGTCACTCAATAGTGTTTTACAGAACTAATTAGATATACTACAAAATCCAAAGACGAGACAAATAAAACTGCCCAAAGCAACAGCAAGCCTGAGGACTGGGAGCACCTCAGAAAAACGAGGACAAAAGATTGAGCATGGACTGTCAAAGTAAACTTACAGGGAACAGAAAAAACTGACAGTAAAATCTTCAATATATATGTGAAGAGTAAAGTGGGGAATGAAGACAAATGTAGTCCCTTACAACCAGAAATGTGGGGAAATTATAATGAGAAGCAAAGAAATGGCAGAAGAATGGAACACATTTTATTTTTGTATTCACTAAAGAAGATACAAGTAATTCCTCAGAAGTCTTAGGGGACCAAGACCGTAAGGACATAAGAATGAGGAACAGAAGTGGGCAATTCAGCTTCTCGGGCCTGCTCTGCCATTCAATACAATCATGGCTGATCTCATCTGGGCTTTAACTCCACTTTCCTGTCCATTTTCCATAGCCCTTCAACCCATTACTAATTGAAAATCTGGCTATCTCCTCCTTAAATATAATCAATGTCCCAGCATTCCCCACACTCATAGGTAATGAATTCCACAAGTTCTTTGAGAGAAGTAATTTCTCTTCATCTCTGTTTTAAATCTGCTACCTCTTGTCTCCAAACTATGACATTTCATTCTAGATTGTCCCATGTGAGGGAACATTCTTTTCACATTTGCTTTTTTAATTTCCTTTTGAATTTTAAATACCTCAATTTGATGTACTCTTATTCTTCGAAACACCAGAGAGCAGAGTTCAATGTCTCTTTAAACTGGTCGAGCTCTCTTCATAACCCAAACCCCTCATCTCTGAAATCAGTTGAATGAACCTCCTCTGAAATGCCTCTAATGCATTACATCCTTTTTCTGGTAAGGGGACTAAAATTGTTGGCAAAACTCCAGGAGCTGTCTCACTATGCCCTGTAGTGTTAAAGCAACACTTCTCTGCTCGTACATCTGTTCCTTATCTATAAACGCCAAAATTCCATTTAACTTCCTTACTTCCCGCTGTCCCTGCATACTAGTTTTTTGTGCTTCATGCACAGGGACACCCAGATCCCTCTGCACTGAAGCACTCTGAAGTTTCCTGCTATTTAAGTCATAAATTTTTATTCTTCCAACCAAAATAGAAAATGTCACACATTTCGTGTTAAACAACAACTTGGTGAGATTGTGAGTTATAAGAAGGCGAAAGTGGGTACTGCAGATCCTCCCCCGTCACCTCCGTCCAAGGCTCCAAAGGAGCTTTCCACATCCATTAAGGTTTCACCTGCACTTCACACATGTCATTTACTGTATCTGTTGCTTCCAATGCGGTCTCCTCTACATTGGGGAGACCGGACGCCTCCTCGCAGAGCGCTTCAGAGAACATTTCCGGGACATCGGCACCAATCAACACCACCTCCCCATGGCCTATAATTTCAACTCCCACTCCCATGCTGCTGAGGTCATGCAGGTCCTGGGCCTCCTCCATCGCCACTCCCTCACTCTCCGATACCTGGAGGAAGAATGCCTCATCTTCTGCCTCGGGATCCTTCAACCCCTTTGCATCAATGTGGACTTCACCAGTTTCTTCATTTCCTCTCGCCCCATCTTACCCCAGTTCCAACCTTCCAGCTCAGCACTGTCCTCATGACCTGTCCCGCCTGTCAATCTTCCTTCCCGCCTGTCCACTCCACCATCCTCTTCAACCTATCGCTTTCTCCCCAACTCCATCCAGCTATTGCGCTTTCAGCTACCTTCACCCAGCCTCACCCCCCTCCCATTTACCTCTCCACACTCCCCCGATGCTCCCAACCTCATTTCTGATGAAGGACTTTTGTCTGAAACATCGATCCTCCTGCTCCTCGGATGCTGCCTGACCTGTTGTGCTTTTCCAGCCCCACTCTAATCTTTGTAATTAGTCCAACTAGCCATTGTGCCCTGTATATATTACTATTATGCAACAAGCTTAAAAACCCATGGGCAATTAGGATAACTGAGGAAAACATAAAATCAACAAAAGTTACAGCAGAGAGGAGGCCATAAACATAAGATCGTGTCTAATTTGTTTCTGTTTCAAATTCCATTTTCCCATCTAATGAGCTGCCAGAGGAGTAGGTGGAAATGGGTACAGTTACATCATTTAAAAGGCATTTGGATGGGTGCATGAATAGGAAAGGTTTAGAAGGATGTGGGTCAAATGCTGACAAATGGTTGGGATTTGCTTACAATATCTGGTCAGCGGGAACAAGTTAGCCTCAAGTGTCAGTTTCCATGATGTATGACTCTATGACTTGATATCCTACCTAGCAATAATCTAATCACCTCCATGTTAAAAACAACCAATGACCTCACCTCCACTGCCTTCTGAGGCAGAGAGTTCGAAACACATACAATCCTCTGACAGAAAGAATTTCTCCTCATCTTGGTGATAAAACTGTGATCTCTAATTTTAAAATATCCCTTGGTTGTGGACTCACCCAAAGAGTAAACATTCTTTCAGTGTATATTCATGATCTTATACATTTTAGTCAAATCATCACTTACTTCTCTGAACTCTAGTGAAAGAAAGAGAAAAATAAATGGTTCACTGCACAGGTTCCGAATCCAATAGGCCACTGAGAGAGTGTAAATAATTTCTAATACAATTCATTTGCTTCTTACTAAGATATAAGAAGAGATGGAAGCATGGAATTCCCAAACCGAAACAGTGATAGAAGCTGTTTCGAGGGAATGAACAAAATCTGAAGATAAAATGGAAAGAATTTATGGACTGGGTAGGAAAATAGAGAGCTGTGCAAAAGAATTCCATGTAAATAGCCTCCTCTCTGCTATAACATTCCATGATTTTATGTCTTCCTGAGTGGTTTTAATTGCCTGTGTGTTTTTTTTTAAATGGTCTGGCATCAGACTTTTACATCTTACAAACATATCTTTAAAATGGTGAAATTATGGAAGTAACTGGACTCAAAGCAATTGACTATCTTAGGAACATAATGACAGAAAGAGATCAATTGGAATATGACTGTTCTGCACCATTCATCCTCCGTGGGTCAATTTCCTTTTAGCTTTGCTAATGTCCCATCAGATTAGTTGCAGAAAAGACTGTATCTGATCAGTTCCTTGTAACGCTCACAACCATCTCCCTCCTTCACTCCAAACCAGCCTTCTACCTACACTGACTGTGGAAAAAAATTATCACGTAGAGTTATAGAATCATAGAGATGTACAGCATGGAAATAGACCCTTCGGTCCAACTCGTCCATTCTGACCAGATTTCCCAACCTAACCTACACCCATTTGCCAGCATTTGGCCCACATTCCTCTAAATCCTTGCTATTATACACCCATCCAGATGCCTTTTTAATGTTGCAATTGTACTAGCCTCCTCCACTTCCTCAGGCAGCTCATTTATACACGCATCAACCTCTGTGTGAAAAAGTTGCCCCTTAGGTCCCTTTTAAATTTTTCCCCTCTCACCCTAATCTATGCCCTCAAGTTCTGAACTTCCCCACCCCAGGGAAAAGGCCTTGTCTATTTACCCTCTCTATTTGCTAAAACATTTCTGAACTACTGGTCTAGTCTATTCCCTCTCCACTTTTGAAACTTTAGTTTCCTCTGGCTTCCTACCAGTACAGTCACCATCAATGCTATCTTAGTCCCAAGAATGCAGATTTGAACAGATATGGTGTTGAAATCTTTTAGCCATCTACTACCAGATCTAGTTGAGCCACATAAAACACTCTTGAGATCCTGTTCTCATCTGTTAAAACTAAGTGTTCTTTCAGTAATACCATAGAATGCATAGATAGCCCACTGTTTCTTCAAACTGTAACTGTAAACTGTATTCTTAAAACCCTCGCTGTCACCTCCATGCTCACCTCCAATGATCAGTGTGAGGACCTCACAGACATCTTTGCCACTAAGATCAAGACAATCTGATCAGCTACTTCTGCCCCATCCTTCTCTTCCACTAGTGCACTTGAACTAATGCTTCTCACAGTCCTAACTTGAAGTTGCATTTATTTCTCCGAGGTCTACTGCTTAGCGCAAGCCTCGGGCGTTTGTGAAACTGGAGCCATAGTGGCTGGGGCCCAGCATGCGCCCTCATGGAGGTAGCAGTGAGTGGCAATCGGTGACCAGTAGTGAAGCGATCAGTGAGAATGTGACAGTCAGAGCTGAAGCCTTGCAAGTGGCAGCGAAGTTTGGCCTGTCCAACCAGGTCTTAGCCCAGCGCGGGGAGATCGAACCCTCTTGGTGAATGCTCAGCTTGGAAAGCACTGTAATGTTTGACATTTTAACTATATTTCTTTATTTTTGACTTTTATGCTAAGAATATTGCAGTGCTAAACTCTGTAGCTTATTTCTTTATTTCCCTATTTCTGTAAGTAAGATTTTGTACCTAGGTACTTTGTATGGTGACGTTGTACAATTTTTCTCTGTAGTCTTGTACTCTGTACTTGAATACATAGGACAACAAAACCTAAATCTGAACCTAAATCTAGAGCTGCTGAATGTGTCAAAGATTGGTTGAACAAGTTAAAAAGATGATGTCCTAAACCTATTGTTGTTAAATATTCGAAAAAGAAGAGTTGACAAAGTAAGTTCTATCAAAAATGAGCCTGAGGAATTAATAATGGAATTAATAAAGAAATAGCAGACAAATTAAACCGAACAGGTCTTCATTAGACACTACACATGTGATATCCTGAAAATAGCTGTGAATCAGGAATTGAAAGGGAGGGAGGAACTCAAGAAAATTACCAAGGAAGTAGTACTGAGTAAATTGTTGGAACTGCAAGATGGCAAGTCCCCAAAGTCTGAAGAGATTCATTCTGGGGTCTTCAAAAAGTAGTCAGTGAAATAATTGATGCATTGGTTTTTAATTTTCCAGAACTCTTTAGATTCTGGGAAGTTTCTTTTCGATGTGAAAGTAGCTAATATCACTCCTTTATTCGAAAAGGGAAGGAAGAATGAAGCAGGAAAAAGCAGACCAGTTAACTGAACAGGTATCAAAGGGAAAACGTTAGAGGCTATGATTAAAGACATTATAACAGGGCATTTGGATAGATTTCAGGTATTCAAGCAGAGCCAAATGACTTTGTCAAAGGAAAATAATGTTAACTAATTTATTGGAGTATTTTGAAGAAGTAACTTGTGCTGTGGGTAAAGGAGAACCAGAAATGTATTTTACTTGGTTTCCAGAAGGTATTGAATGAGGTGCCACATCAAAGATTATTACAAAAATTAAAAACTTATAATGTTGGGGAGTAGCACATTGGCATGGATAGAAGATTGGCTCACTAACAAGAAACAGGGAATAGGAATAAACTGGATCTTTTGCAGGCCGACAGGATATTATGAGTGGTGCGCCACAGGGGTTGGTACTGGGAGCCTCAACTCTTAATAATTTATGTAAATTATTTAGATGAATAGACCAAAGGTATGGTAGCTCAATTTGCTGACGTCCCAAAGATAGGTTGGAAAGTTAGTTGTAAAGAAAATATAAAGAGCCTGCAAAGGGATATAGATTGGTTAAGCGAATTAGCGAAGATCTGGCAAATGGAGTATATTGTGGCAAAATGTGAAATTGTCCATTTTGGTAGGAAGAATTTCTTTAAAATCCACATTACCAAAATAGTGATGTTGCAGAGCACTGAGATGCCAAAAGATCAGAGTGTTCTAGTGCCTCAATTGCCAGATGTTTATCTGCAGTAACAGCAAATAATCAGGAAAATCAATAGAACACTGTGTTTTACGGTGAGGAAATTAAATGCAAGAGTAAGGGGTTTAAGCTTCACTTATATAGGGCATTGGTGAGATTGCATCCAGAGTACTACGTACAATACTGGTCACCATACAAGAAAGGATGTTAATGTACTAGAAGTAGTTCAGAGAAGGTTTATTAGATTAATATCTGAAGTGAGCAGATTGCCTGATGAGGAAAAAATAGCCAGGCTAGATCTGTATGCCCTCAAGTTTAGAAACATACAAGATCCTGAGGGGACTTGACTGGATGGATGTGGAAATGATGTTTCGTACTGTGGGAGAACCAAAAACTAGATACCGCAGTTTAACGCGAAGGCATCACCCATTTCATAAAGTCATACAGCCGTACAACACGGAAACAGACCCTGCAGTCCAACCTGTCCATGCTGACCAGATATCCTAAATTAATCTAGTCCTTTTTGCCAGCACTTGGCCACTATCCCTCTAAACCCTTCCTATTCATATATCCATCCAGATAACTTTTAAATGTTGCAACAGTACCAGCTTCCAACACTCCTTCTGGCAGCTTGTTCTAAACGTACACCATCATCTACGTGAAAAGGTTGCCCCTTAGGTCCCTTTTAAATCTTTCCCTCTCACCCTAAACTATGACCTCTAGTTCTGGACTTCCCCACCCCAGGGAAAAGACTTGTCTATTTATCCTATTCATGCCCATCATGCTTTTATAAACCTCCATAAGGTCACCCCTCAGCCGCCAACGCTCTTGTAAGACCTTGTGTTTGACTTAACCTTTTGTGCCAAGGGGTGTTTACGGGGATTGTTGCAAGTATTTGCATCAGCATCATTAAGTTGGGATAATCTGTTATGTTTTTGGATAGGTTAAGTTATTCAGCATTATGTTCTCTTTTGCTTGTGTTTCATTTGGTAATCTTGTAAATAAATTCTGTTTTGTTTAAATCTAAGTAGTCTGACCAGCTGCATCACTTCTGGAATATCCAATGTCCACCTGCTTAAAGCAACTAGCAAAGTTTGGGTCTGGGCTACTTTCTTGAAATGTTTTGAGAGGGTCTGGCCTGGTCCACAACATTACCAAGAGGATGAAAGGTCATCAGGGCTAAGCACGTTTGTAGGGTTGAGGTCAAAATCAGACCAGCCGTGATTTTATTGAAGGATGGAGCATGCTCAAAGGGCCAAGTGACCTACTGTTGTTCCTTGTTCATTTGTTCAGAAATATAAACTCTCTTACAATAGCCCAACTCCTCTAAACATGAAAGTCATCTGACTTCTGTCAAGTGGCCATTCATAGATTCTGATTTTTAAAAATTCGGCAGTGGAGACTAATGCAAAGTATTTATTCAACTCCTACCACACAAAATGAAACCTATAACCTCCACACCAACCTTTGAGGCATGCACTTAACTCCTTGACTTAAAACAATAATCACATCCCATGACAAAATAAATTTTAGTGGACCTCATAAAGCAGTGGTAGTATCCCTTCTCTGAGCCAGACAGCCTGGGTTCAAGTCTCACCTGCCCTAAATATGCATAATAACAACTCTGATGAGATTAGAAAATGGCTAAAATTAATTTAAACATATATGGGACAAACCTACACAAGAAGCATATTTATACTATTCCATGTGCCTGTTTAGCTTCAGTTATCTGTGACTTAGTTTTTGGTTTTTGCTGAAAAACAAGGAAGTGCAAGTATGTAATTTTTAGGCTACTATTTTCCTGTTAAACCCGTCTGTCAGTAATTATTTCTTTCTCCACTTTTTTTTTCTCATCGATACTAATTCTTGTTGAGATGTAGATGATAAGTGTTCACTTTACGATGGAAATCCCTGGCTAATGACTCCAGACAGTCAAAGACCCTGGAGAATGCACTAGACACTTAATGTTATGGAGATATTGGGCTGGATTTTCAAAACTCAATACAGCTGAGACCAAAGGTAGAATTACCGTGAAAGTACAACTAAGACTCCATGTGCTGATTTGTCAGCATCTTCTTGCCCCCAGGGCAGTTACAGACAGGGTGGGTCAAAAACACAATGATTACTCACCCACAGGCAGCAGCAAACTAATTAAGCAGCCCAGAAAGGCACCTCTCCTACAGTGACTGGAATTTACCCACCAGAAAGTACTCCTCCTCCTGGCCTGGCACCACTGCAGTGACTAAGAAATAAACAATGAAGGGAGACTGCCTGTCAATGGTAGACTGAAGATCAGTACTCAACATCGCCTTCTTTTAATACCACCTTTCCTCAGGCCTCCCCTTACTGCCAACTCACAAATGATCAGACTGTTTTTCCTGCAAGCTGGCCTGTCGTGGTAGTTTTCCTCCACAGTGTCGCTCTGGCAGCTCTGGTCATTTTTAATCTCAAAAGTTTTAAATGTGCTGCGAACATGTCTCCATCTTGGGCCACTGTCTCTCTCAATCTTTCTTGCTCACTCTATCTCCTATGCCTGATTGGGCAGGCTGCAGTTGTTTTACTTCTAGACTGGTCTCCTAATGGCCTTCCAGGGTTGGGAGTCAACCCGCAGTCCCAATTGGATGGCAAGTGTTCCCTCTGGACATCGTGGACCAATCCTGAAAAAGACTGTGTATCTGTTGACTATTGTCAACGTAGCAGGGTCTTGGGACATGTATCTGATCGTGATGTCAATCCCAAACCAAAGTCCAGCCATTTGTTATTAACAAAGCCAATGCCATTGGTCCAAAGTATGTAACATTACGATAGGTTTAGATAGTAGTGGTGGAGATAGTGGCGGGAGGGGGTTGGTAGTGGGAGTAGAAAGGCCTTGTTCTCCTGGGTTGCAGAATCATAACCATATGGGAATAGATTTATAGCAAAAGGTAGGATGAAGTTTCAGAAGAGATCTGAAAGGAAATGTTATCACAAGGAGAGTGCTGAAGATTTGGAACTCTCTGCCTGAGTGCGTGGTGAAGACAGAAATGCTCCAGATTTCTAAAGCAGAGTGGGTGTGTACTTGAACTGCTGTAATATTGATATGATTTATTATTGTCACATGTACTGATGTACAGTGAAATGTTTTGTTTTGCTCTCAGTGCAGGCAGATCATACCATACAAAGTGCATAAGGGGAACATAACAGAGTGAGGAATACAGTGTTATGGCTGCAGAGAAGGTCAGCAAAGAGCCAGATCAATATTAACTTTAAAATTTGAGATGTCCATTTAAAAGTCTAATAACAGCTGAAAGAAGCTACTCTTGAATCTGTTGATTCGTATGTTCAAGCTTTTGTATCTTCTGCCCAATGGATGAGGTTATAACCAGCTTGGGTGGGGTCTTTGATGATGTTGGCTGCCTTTCTGAGGCAGCGAGAAGCATAGATGGCATCAGTGGATGGAAGGTTGACTTGTGTGATGGACTGGGCTATGTTCACAGCTCTCCAGAGTTTCTCACAGTCCTAGGCCGACAGCTGCTATATCAAGCCATGATGCATCCAGATAGAATGCTTCCTATGGTGCATCTATAAACATTGGCCAGAGTCTTTATGGACAGGCCAAATTTCCTTCACTTCCTGAGGAAGTAGAGGCATTGTTGTATTTTCTTGACTGTCCCATCACACGGCCGGATCAGGAGAGATTTTTGGTGATCATCACTCCCGGGAATTTGACGCTCTCAACCATCTCCACCACAGTACCATTGATGCAGACAGCAGCGTCCCCTCCATCTTGCTTCCTGAAGTCAATAACCAGCTCTTTTGTTTTGATGACATCTTATCATTGTTTGAGATCCAGCCTACGACGGCCATTTGGCCTGCAAACTTGTAGATAGAGTTAGGACAAAATTTGGCCACACAGTCCTGAGTGCACAAGGGGTATAGTAAGGGGCTGAGTACACAGCCTTGAGGGGTGCCAGTGTTGAGGATTATCATGGAGGAGGCGCTGTTGCCTAATCTGTAAAGACTAGACAAGGGGATTAGACTGGTTGCCTACTCCTTATTGGTGAAACCCATTATCAATTGATGATACTGCTGATGGGTTCTGAAGGAGACTGCAAAACCAAACGAGATGCTCCAAATCATGGCCAAAACTCTGCTACAAAATACCAGGGCCTGTCTTCTACAATGCCTTCCCTGGCTGACAACATCCTGATCCGCCTCAACTTTTGGTACTGCCCACTGCTGGCATTGAGGCTTCTGTGGCTGACTGGCAACAGCTTTCTATATTTTCATTTACTTATGGAATGTTGGCGTTGCTAAGCCAGGGCATCCCCAATTGCCTTTGAGCATTTCTCTCCCCTTGCCCCCAAGTTCCCAGTGATAGTGAGTGTTGAGAACTTTAGAATGATTCCAGCAATTGACTGTGCAAAAAAAGATTGAAGTTGTTATGAGAATGTGCGTGTCCATGAACTCGAACTGTAGAAATACTGAGCAAAGAGATTATTAACTCCTTATTAGAAATTCGTTCATGGGATGTGAGCATTGTTAGCTGGGCCAGCATATATTGCCCATCCCCAAGTTGTCTTTGAGAAGGAAATAAGGAGCTCCTGCAGTCCACGTAGACCCACAATGTCGTTAGGGGTAGAGTTCCAGGATTTTGACAAAGTGCCACTGACTATTTCCAAGTTATGATGGCGAGTAGCTCAGAAAGGAAGTTGCAGTCACAGTATTGTGAAGGAGGAGTCAGGCCTACATGGGAGTACATTCTGGAGCTGTGGTTAAAGAGAGGCCATGGCTCTGGGCCTTCCAGAAGATGGAGCTGATTTCTCAGTAAGGCCACAGAATTTCTGCTTTCTATTAGTCTTCAGTCAATATTAGAGTTAATAAGAAACTTAAACAATTTTCTCCTTGGATTAAATTTTGTTTCAGAGTAATTTGAGTAAGGTACGGCAGGAGAGCTCAATCCTGTGTTGCTGGGCCTGAAGAAGGCTTAGATGCTGCTAGAACTCTGCATGGCCAAAACTGCAGGACGTGCTGTCAGTTTGACTAGCTGGATTTTGGAGCCTGAGCATTAGCTGGAGACACTGCAGTGCATTCGCAAGGCTGGGAGTTACATGGATAACAGCTTAAAGAAGGCCAGAGAAAGAATAGGTAACGGGAGAAGACAGGAGGTAGAGAGGAAGGCAACACAGTGCATCTCACTCAAGAATGGGTTATTCCATGTTGGAAAACAATGAGAGTGATGGATCATCTGCAGAGAGCAGCCAGAACCCAGATGTACAAAAGAAGGAGGAGAAAGCAAGAAAGAGCAATTGTGCTCAGAAACCCAATAGTGAGGGGTACACACAGACAATTCTGTGGACTCAAACATGACTCCAAGGTGATCTGTGCCTCCCTGGGGAGGGCACCAAGTGGCTGTAGGACATTCTGAAGAGGGAGGGCGAACAGTCAGAGGTCATGGTTCATATTAATACCAACAATATCAGTAGGAAAAGGGATGTAACAAGAATTTAGGGAACTCGGTAGCAGATTGAAAAACAGGACTTCAAAGGTATAATTTTCGAATTCCTCAAAAGTGGCAAATGCCAGTGAGGAGAATAAACAAGCCGATGAATGTGTGGCTGAAGAGTTGGTGCAGGAGGGATGATTTTAGATTCCTGAATCATTGGGTCTATTTCTCGGGGAAAGTGGAACTTGTACAAGCTTACACCTGAACTGAAAAAAAACCCCAGGATTCTTGTGTACGGCTATGCAGGAGTTGCTGGTGTGGTTAGTAGGGCTTTAATCTAGTTTGGCATCATCTCTTTCTGTCGTCCACAACTAAGTCTGCACATGCCACACCCAGGATGGTCAGCCTTTCCCTCTTCTACATCTCGATGACCCAATCTCATTTCACATGACCCAAATGTAGCTGATCCTGAGCCTCCACACATGTTGCCATTCACCCCCTTCCCTCCAAGTCCAGCACAAACAACAGCTCACCTAAAATACAACTGGCACAAATCCAACTTTAAATCAGCATTAACAAGCCTCCTCAAGATTCTTGTGTACCACTGGTTACTGAAGATAGTACCTAGTTTCCTGGTAATAAGTAATATTTGCATACAAGTATGTGACAAGAACAAACCTGATATTGACCAGCATCAGGCGTAAACATGCCACTAGCTAAATCTTGAAACCTCAATGCACCACTCGGGAAATCGAACTTTCAGCTCCCACCTAATTCGTTCACCGCACAGGCAATGTCCCTGCTCTTGCAGGCTCCATAAACCCCCACACCCGATTGCAACCTGCCAATACATCTGCCGTGGGGAAACATTGAATGAAACTACCACTGCAACAACTTACTTTGTATAATGCCATTAACATAATGAAATATGTCAAATACTCCACAAGCTAAGCAGTAGTGATGGGGTGATGTAGATCAGATTCTTGTAAATCTTAACCTGATCTTGGGCTCTTTAATGTTGCAAATCATAGTGAAAGATCAAAGTAGACAACAACTGAATCACAATCCAATTTGAATGCCCTACCTTCAACATCTATTAATTAAATTATATCACTCCAGTAATAACATAGCAGACTAACAAGGTTTTCCAGTCATTTTGTAATTTCATAGTATTATGTCCCACTGGAGTTCATATACCGAAATGTAAACATGCTGATAATGTAAGTCTCATATATAATGCAGTTCAGAACAGCCTGATCATGCGCACAGGCACTTTTTGAGCAACTCTTAGGTAGCATAATCTGCTGGAAGATCAGCCCTAACTGGGTGAGGAAATAGGTATATGTGCAATGTAAAATAGAATTATACAATGTCTGCTTTACAAGCATGGTTATCTTAAAAACATATGGCAAAGGAGTAATGTAGACCACGTGGGCTCCTTTGAAATGGTGACTACAATAGCCATGAGTACAAATGCACATTTATTACTCTCCACTGTTTCATTTAGGAGGATTAAGCAGAATGTGAGGCTTGAATGATCAGCTTTCATTAGGTGGTAGCACTCTCACCTCCAAGTCATGGACCTGTGAATCAAACCCCTACTCCCAATTACAGCACTAAAGTCTGAACCTGAGTTAGACTATTGAAGGGGTGTAGAAGATGCTATACTGAAGACCTGTTTAGTTATTAAATAAACATAAAAGACCCCCTGGCTCTTCTCAAAATCAATATTTTTTTCCTAAAACAATTCCCTGGCCTTGTGCTCCTCGAGGATTCATTGTGCGTGCAGTGTCAGTATACAACAAGAAAGAAAGCGCTTCTTATTTTCCTTGCCAATCTTAGAAGAGATGTAAGAGTTATTAAATTACAGATCTTTCTGTGGTTACATAAATCGTAACTGAAGCAAGCCACAGAAGTATCACGAGTGTGGGTGTTGTCTTGGCAACACCCTGAGTCTTCACCCTTGGCAAATTTGTACCAGGTAAGAATTTTCAGAAATTAGTATTAACTGAAGGGTGGTTGCTGGCTCATAAGTCTGTGGATCTTTGTTATTAAGGGTGGGAGAGAGAAACCAGATAACTTCAGGTCTGTCAGCTTAATGTCAATTTTAGGGAAGCTACTAATATATGATATAAGAGATAGACTGATTGAACAATTGAACAACTTTTTTATTCAGAAAGACAGCAAAGCATTGTTAAAATTTAGTCAAATCTAACTAACGTATTTGATTTTTTCTGGATGTTACTAACAATGTGACCAAAAGAGACTCTACAATGTTGCCAAATAGGTTTCAAAAGGCCTTCAATAAGGTTACAAACAAAATATTAAATACACAAGTTGGAAGTTGGTTGAAAGACAAGTCTACATAAAGGGTATGTGCTCAGATTGGCAGGATGTGACACGTAGAACTCCCCAGAGTGCTCCTCTGAGATCTCACCTTTCCCCTTTATTAATGACTTGGATAAGGAAATGCAAAGTTATGAAATAAGAATACAAGTAGGTCATTTCACCTCTCAGTCCTGCTCTGCAGTTATCTGCTTCAAATTCCATATTGCCACCTAATTTCTGATAACCTTTGATTTTCTTGCTTAACAAGAATCTTAGTACCTCTGCTTTATAAGTACTCAATAACCCTGCTTTCAATGCCTTCGAGACATCCTTCTGAGAGAGAAAAATAATTCACCTCATCTTAGCCCTAATTAAGACTGCTGGGTCACAGATGCAAATTGCCACGTGAAATTGAGATGCTGTGATGATAACATAGATTTGGCTCAACAAAAGCTGGTGTAAGGTCACCATCCCGGTTAGTGTAGTGTCCATGGAGAAACAGCTAGCACTACCGCAGAGCATCCATGACCTTTGCAACACTGCCAGAGTAAATTCCACTATTTGCTCTCTGCTACCTCATACTCTGTCTCTGTACTGCACCCACTTCCCATCAAGAATCATGCTGTACCACTTTCATTGCTCCATGCAACATCTTTCCTCACTCACTCTTGTTGATGTATATTTTGTTGCACAAATTTTCTGTACAACAGCAACAGCGTTATTATCAGACAGCCGGCGAGAGATTCAAAATGTCCCCAAAGTAGCCATGTGTCTACTTGTGGTGACACTTCATCATGAATCCCTGCCCTACACACAGAGACAGTATATTTTCTAGGAATTAAACAAAAGGTTTATCAGTCACATGGACGATTGTCATCACATCGTTTAAGGTAGATAATTATGAATTTACAAAACCCAATGAAAGTCGATGTCCTGTGATAACGTGTGAATGGATTACAGAAACTGTTTATCATATTTTTCATGATTATGTGTTGATGGGAAGAGATTAGGGCAGAAGGGTTTTGCGTGCTCTAAATGGTGAATTCACGGTGGCACAGTGGTTAGCACTGCTGCCTCACAGCGCCAGAGACCCGGGTTCAACTCCCGCCTCAGGCGACTGACTGTGTGGAGTTTGCAGGTTCTCCCCATGTCTGCGTGGGTTTCCTCCGGGTGCTCCGGTTTCCTCCCACAGTCCAATCTAATCTAATCTAATCTAAGCTAATATGGAGGGGAAGTAAGACAATGGGAGCAGGAGGCAGTTTAACAGGGTTGTGGCCAACGCTATCAGTCTTGTCTGGAAAGGGCAAATATCTCTGTCTGGGGCTACAGGGGGAATCCACAAATGTGGCTCCACTAGTCTCAGCTCTGAGAGACAGTCAGCCTCCCTCTTACTGAGAAGTTCTGTCTGTATTGTAAGAGTACAGGCTTTCAGTTGATATTGCAGTAACTCCTTTGGTAGTGGAATGTTTAACCCTCGACTCCCCAATGAGAAGTAAAGCATGGAACTGACACCTTTGTAGCATTTTAACTTCCTCACTCTCATCCACCCAATATCCCCACACCACTGACCCTGCATGGCCTTAGTGCCATTTAATCATTCAACTGGGGTGCCACACCATGTTTCACTAGTGCTAATAATTGTGCCATCCACTTTCATCTCACGCAACCTCTCCCTTTCTCTCAGTACAAGAGAAAACAGCCCATTACAGACCCAAAGTCCAGGGGTGGCTGCTTTCCCAATAGTCAGCTCCTCATTCTGTAAGAGGAAAGGATCCTTGTTCACTGAGAAGACCTGGACCCCTCCAGTGGAGATCTACGTCCTACAACTAATCGAGAAGCGTAGTTCATTGTTGTACAACTCTCTCACTGTGAATCTTTTCCTAACATGCCACAACTTATAACCTTGGTTGCGATGCATTCTTTTGTGGGTACAAATGGAATGTCTAATGAGGCTGCAGTGAAGGTGACTGCCCCACAAAATGTTCCCTCCTCCACCTCAAAACAAGAGATGCTTCAGAGAAAGCAGCAGCAAGGCTGCCTCCTGCATCTCCCAATCAGCCCATATTCTGGCACCTCACGAGATATTTTAGTGCCATGCCGCCACAGCTGGACAAAGAGGGAACACCCCAGATCACTGGCACAGTGAGGACTGTCGGGGACCAGGCACTTTCTCAGCCCCTGGCAAGAGAGGTGCCTGTTGTGTCAGCATTCAGGAGGACTCCATACAAATGTACCAGCAGACACCAGAGTAGCAGGCAGGTTTGTCCAGAGGACTGGGCAACCTGGCACAAAGGCTACAGGATGGCAGAAACTTGGCTGGAATCCTACTGCCTCAGGAAGGCGAGCATCCACCCGCCTCCATGGACAAGTTGATGATTGCCATGGAGAGTCAGATCCAGCAGTCTCCAAGTCTGCTGAATGTATGAATGGACCTACTCTCCATCGTCCTGGTCAATGGTCTTCAGTATCAATGACAGGGTGGCAAGGTCAAGGGAGCTTGACCTCACTCCAGGTGCCCCTTCTCTGGAAGCAGTGCCAGTAGGCAGTCAGTACGATCAAGAAGCAAACAAAGGACCCCAAAATATCTTCCCAGAACACTCCCCTGGGCCATTCAGCTCCACCCTGTCTGCCCCTCTCAGCCCTGTGGGGGTTCAAGCTGAGGAGAGAGCACTTGTTTCTGGAAGGACACACTGAGCATTTCTCAGCCATTTGGACAAAGATGATCCCAGGTCAGCTGACCAAACCTCCAGGGCCTCTAGGCTCTGAAGAAGCTGGATCTGAACTGGAATGTAGTGGAAGGGAAAGAAAGCAGATCTTTTAAGAGCGTATCGGTGGTACAGACAACATTTCATTGTAAATAAGATTTCACTTTGTAAATATATATTCTGTCTTTTACTGTCATCTGTGTGCTTTAGTCTCTGTGTAGTGGTAAATGCAACATTTTGATTTGATTTGTTTTATTGTAGTCACATCTACCTAATTACAGTGAAAAGCTTTGTTTTGCAAGCAGTATAGGCAGATCAATGCAAACAAGGACACACAGATTATAGGGCGCTTAGACAGAGCAAGGTATATAAGGATATGGCTGCATAGCAGGTGTGCAAAGCAAAATCAACATTAGCAAGATCAATATTATTTGAAATTAGAGAATCCATTCAGCAAAGAATGACAACAGAGAGGAAGCTGTTCTTGAACCTGTTGTTATGTGTTCAAGCTTCTGTATCCTCTACCTGACGGAAGAGGTTGAGGAGAGCACTGAAGGTACTGAAGCCACCTTATCCCTAAAGGATGTTCCATAGAACTAGGTGAGGTGTAAGTGGCTTCTGAACCATGTGCAAGCAATGGGTAAGGTGACATTGACCTTGGGAACCAGCCTCCATCTTTCCAAGGTTACCAACATTGCTAATGTATCACAAGCATTAGTGAGCTCCTGTCATTATCCCACATGAATTGGTCAGGGATCTCAGTGAAGTGATTTGGACTGCACGCAGTCTGTAATCAGGAAGGCTAATTGAATGTCGGCCCTATTTTCAAGAGGATTGGAGTATAAAAATAGAGAAGTCTTATTGCAACTGTAGAAGGTGCTAGTGAGACCACAGCTAGAGTACTGTGAGCAGTTTTGGTCCCCGTATATAAGGAAAGATATTTAGTTAAAGACAGTTCAGATAAAGTTCACTAGGATGATGCCTGTGCATGGGTATGACGTCCCTGTTTGATGACATCACAGGCTCCTCTCTCCCTGAGGCTGACCAAGGGCCTGGTCCCCAGCAGTCCTGGCAGTGCTAGTGATCTGGGGTGACCGCTCCTTGGCCAAGTGTCGAGGGATGGCATTGAAGTGTTCACTAAAATACCTCCTAAAGTGCCAGCATCTAGGCTGACTGGAGATACAGGAAGCAAGGATAGTATAGAGGGGTGGTCTTATGAATGAAGGCTGAACAGATTGGGACACTGCTCACTGGAGTTTCGAAGAGTGAGAGGATCTCATTGAAACATAGAGGATTCTCAAGGGGCTTGACAGAGTAAATGCTGAGAGGACTTTTCCCTTCATGGGAGGGCATAGGACCAGATTGAATATACAGGTGCCAATTTAAGACTGAGATGAGGAGGAGTTTCTTCTCTCAGAGAGTTGTGAGTCTTTGGAAAGCTGTGGGGGCAGATTCCTTGTGTATATTTAAGGCTGAGATGAATCGATTCTTATTCAGTAAAGGAATTGACGATTATGGGGAAAAGGCAGGAAAGTGGGCCTGAGGAGTATCGGATCAGCTACGATCCTGTTGAATGCTCAAGGCCACTCCTGTCACTATTTTGTATGGTGTTTGAGGGGAAACAATGGCCTGGGGTATTACCGCTGGACTGTTAATCCACAGATTCAGCTAATGTTTTAGGGACCTGGGATTAGAATCCCCCCACAGCAGATGGTGGAATTTGAATTTTAAAAATCTGTAAATAAGAATCTAACGATGACAATGAATTCATTGTCAATTGTCAGAGCAATGCATCTGGTTCATTAATGTTCTTTGGGAAGGAAACTGCCATCCTTACCTGATCTGGCCTACATATAGCTCACAGCAATGTGATTGACTCGTAACTGGCCTCTGGGATGGGCAATAAAATGCTGGCCTAGCCAGTGACATCCGTGAATAAACAAAAATGATCTTATGGTCTTACTGTGCTGGGTCGCCTTGACTGATGCCATGGACTTCAGTGAGGATATCTCCCTTTAAACTATGAGACACGACTGTTTACTTGCAGCACGTGTGGTATGTTTACTGTGTAAGCATTAAACTGCAGAACTGTACTTGATGTGGATCTGTGTGGTGCCATGTTGATGTGTTGAGGCTAGCACTCATTGGATGCCAGAATCCTTGGATGTGTGGTGGATGTGGGCACTGCCCATGGGGTGTCCTCTGAAGCCTTGGTGATAGTATCCAACATGGTAGTCTGAGGGAGCAAATGACATGGACAGGCACTCAATCTGACCTCCACATTGGGAAATCTCAGCATTTAGTTTCCATTGTTGAGCTACAATAGCAACCTGCAAATTAATGAGGTGATGTTCAGCGGTAACGAGGGTGACAATTATCAGTAAATATGTTAATAAGCCTCCCGTCAGTCACTTGCAAGAAACTGGTCTGGAAGTGTGTTGGAAAAAGCAACTTGTTGCTCCCAATCTCAAGAAAGATCTTGGTTGACTTCTCATGTGATTCTTCCAGTTTTCCAAGCATACCCACATCATTCAGGGCCTGGTCAGATTCACACCATATGCTCAGGTCCAATGAGAAAGTGGCACTGCTAGCCCCGGTGGTTTGGAATGAGTTGGGTCAAGTTGATCAAGTGTCAGTGGAGGAGAATTCAGGGGACAGTCTTCATTATGTCACAAGATCTAGGATGAGGGTGAAAAAGGATAACAGATAATGCAGAGTAAGCTTAATTAACAGCAACAGAGCTCACTTTAATGGGTCAAGGGGCAGAGCTGAGTTGGATAGACCTGAGCCAATGGCCAATGAGAAAAACTGTAGCTGAAGAATGTGCTACCTTCAAAGCACAGGTGGTTTTGGCACAGTCAAGGTATGTTCCCTCAAAATGGAGAGGAAGGCAGACAAATCCTTAACCCCCTGTGGTATTCTCTTCCTCCAGCACTGAAGAGTCTGGTTTTCAGCCTTGGAGGTAAAAGGAGATAGAAATTAAAATTATTATGATTCCAGCTGAAGTTATTATGGGCCAAGTCAGATCCCAGACTGAAATCTGGCTTGATAGATCATATTTTGTTTCATATTGGTTGTAATGAGGGGGTTTCTTAATGAGGCAGAAGCGTGCAATGTTGCACATTTTATTTTAACATAAAAATGAATTTTATTAAGCAAAATAAAGATAAAATAAAATAAAGCAATCTATTTACTTGTAACACAAATTCAAAGTGTTTTAAACACATTGTAAATGTATAACCCTAATAACCCCAAAATACTCCCTTAACACTTTGCAAACATGTAATAACACACCGTATATAGTACCCAACAGCAACCCTTGTGCATTACTCACACTAAAATTACTTTCTTTATATCTCAATAGGTTCAAGGTAACTGTGAACTTTAACTCCTCGACTGGAACCTCTGATTGCTTCTTCTAGGACTTGCATGTACCTGGGCAAGTAGAAAATATTCCATTATGCTCCTGACTTGTGTTTTGTAGATGGTGGCCATGATTTCTGGAGTCAGGCATTGAGTTACACATGAGAGAGTTCACAACCTCAAACCTGCTCTTGAAACCTCAATATTTATATAATTTCTGGTCAATCACAAGGATGTTGATAGTTGTGGATTCAACAATGGTATTGCCACTGCCTGTCAAATGACGCCAATTAGATTTCCTATTGTTGAAGATGGTGCAAATGATAC
Organism: Chiloscyllium plagiosum; assembly: GCF_004010195.1. Classification (NCBI taxonomy): domain Eukaryota; kingdom Metazoa; phylum Chordata; class Chondrichthyes; order Orectolobiformes; family Hemiscylliidae; genus Chiloscyllium; species Chiloscyllium plagiosum. Next base: position 79,675,120 of record NC_057712.1, on the reverse strand, counting down.
GTGCCACATATCAGTCCAAGCCTGGATATTGTCCAGGTCTTACTGTATTCACACGTAAATTGCTTCACTACCAGCTGAACATTGTGGAATCATCAACAAACCCCCTATTCTGACCTTATGATGGAGGTATGAATGGTCAATGGTGAAGCAGCCGAAGATGGTTGGGTCTAGGACACTGTTCAGATGAATTCCTGCTGGAGTTGGGATGACTGACCTCCAGCTATCACAACCATCTGCCTTTTTGTCAGGTATGACTCCAACCAGAATTTACCTGATTCGTATTGATTATGATTTTGCTAGGTCTCCTTGATGCTATACTCAGTCAAATGCTGCTTTGATGTCACTCAAGCTTCCATTCTGTTGAGCCACTGTCTGTTAAAGTCATTAGTCTCTCTCACCCTGATTGTTCCGTGCCTGCAGACCCCATTATGAGATGGCAGTGGGCTAGTGATAATATTATTGGTACAAGGATTCCTGAACCACAGACTAATGTTCTGCTGACTTGGATTCAAATTCCACCATGACAGATGTCAAAGTTTGAATACAATAAAATCTGGAATAAAAAGCTTGCTTAAAGGTGACCATGGAGCAGTTGTTGATTGTCATTTAAACCCAGCTGTTTCACTAATATCTCTAGAGAAGGAAATGTATTGATCATACCTGGTTTGGCCAACATTCTAGAGTCAATTCAATTGTTTCTTACCTGCCCTCTGGGAAGCAGTAAATGCCAGGCTTGGCAGCAATGCCCTCATCCCATGAATTACTGTATTTTTTAAATTATCCCCTCATCTCCACTCCCTGATTGTCAAAGGTTGCTCACTTGAATTGTGGCCAACTAGTTTAGCCTAGTAAATGAACGTTCTTATTGTTGACAGTAATTATTTACCCTAATGAACTGAGTGTTTCTGCACCACATGGACTGGAGTGGTTCAAGAAAACAGCTCACCACTTGCTGAAGAGCAATTAGGATTGGGCAAAAAGGTGCTGGCTTTGCCTATCATGTTCATCAATGGATATTAACTAAAGATTTCAAGATTATGCAGATGGAAGTTCTTAGTATGAGAAGTGCCCAAACAGTTGCCAATGAATCTTAAAATGATTCTGACCACTTATGAGATACGTACCTAGCACAGAAAACTCTATTATAAGCTTATCAACAAAAACTTATTTGTTCTCCATCCTACACTGCTACCTGATATGCCTGTGTTCAGGAAGTAATTTGAGGAACAATGTAGAACCTTTAATTTGGTTCAACATAAGTAATGTCTTTCAAATCAAACTAAGCCTCCTTACAAGCAAAAGCTTTGTTCCTTTATTTCATGGTGTGAACACTTCTTGTAAGTGGAGGACAATTTGATTACCTTGCTAGCCTATAAATGTCTTTACCAAAGCCAATCACTGATACCTGAATTAGCAAGTTTAAATTTATGAAAGACAGACGGGAAACTATAACTAATAACAAAAAGACCAAAGGCTTGCAATGTAAAAATAGAACATAAAAAATAATTAATGTAAATATTTCATGATTAGTCATTACATACACAAAATTGGCACCTTTTGCTGACAATTGCTAATAGAATTTTAATAGAAATAAAATTTGAAATGTTTGGTGGCTGTATTAAAATATAAAATTTAAAAATGCAATTTTGTACTTCACCAGTACCATTCTGGAAAAATTACCTGATATCGTGTTGGAAAAATGCAAGCAAGCAAGATGGTCATTCTTGTATATGGGTGTAGATCATCTGCAGATAAAGCTCAGAATTTAATGGGAAAATAATAAACAACAAGCCTTGAGGAAGTCTTTCTGTAGTTATGAAACAATATTTAACTATTACTTTTCAATCCCATTCTAGTTTCAGGTGGATTTTGACCTCTGCAGCAGCTAGACAGTATTAGAGTTAAAAAGGTTGTGGCGTGTTTGCCATCCGACTTCCACACCAGCACCACGTATTTGCTGAGTTTTCCATGAGTGCTCCACATCCGTGTGAATGTGGGAGTCAGGATATTGTATAACTCATGACATAGAACACCAGAATAATTTCATAGGGCAGTAGAATGAAGCACACACTTCACACTCAGCCTACTGCTTGTATTACATGGTAAAGTGGAAGAGGGCCGTCAAAAGTAAACTAAATTTTGTGGAACTGAGATAAGCAGGGCGAGCTTCTTGAGTGACCTCACTCTATAATTGGCACCACTGACATGTCCCAGAATGACTTTCCTGCTGGCTGAATCAGTCTCTGAGACTTTCAATAGTGTGGCATGCAGAGTGTGCAACATGATAATAAAGGACCAGCATTCAAAATAAACCTGACCTCCCACTGTACGAATGTGCAGTCAACTGACTCACTCTCTGAGCCAGAGTAAAATCATTCTGGAGTCACTAAATGCCTCCTCATTTTGCTCATTTTAATGATTGTGTTAAAGGTTTCTGTAATTTTGGAGGGAATTATTTTGGGGATTGTTTTAAAACCATTAAATTGACCCCAGCTTCCAGTTGTTTGCTACTTCAACATACCGCCGTATTCCCAATATCTCTGTCTCAGGCCTATTGCAGTGCTTCAGTTAGAGGAACAACACCTCATCTACCACCCAGCCACAGCCTTGAGCAAGCATGACCCCAACCTTCCCATAGCCGGTCATTTTAACACAACATCGTGCTCGCATGCCCAGTTCTCTGAGCTTGGCATGCCATGATGCTCCAGCAAATCACAAACAAACTAGAAGAACAACATCGCATCTTCAGACTAGTCACTTTACAACCTTCTGGACTTAATATTGAATTCACCTTCAAATTCTGAATCCATTCTTTCCTTTTCTCTTAGCTTTATTTGTTGCATTCTCTGTCAATATTCTCTCTCCCTTTCCCCCACTCTAATGGGACTGTATGTTCTCTCCAGTTTGGAAGTTAGACATGCCATTGTTCTGCTGTTCTTACATTCTGAGTATTTAATCTGCACTATCAACATCCTTTCTCACCAAGCACTCTACCCCACCCCTTCACTATTATATAAATACTGCCCCCTCCACACTTCACTTCAGCTTCGATGAAGAGTCATCTAGACTCGAGGTGTTAGCTTACTCCCTCTTCATGGATGCTATCTGACCCGCTGTGATCTCCAGCAATTTTAGTTTTCAGAGGCACCTTATAGCCTGAAGGACTGAAAATTGAATTTAACAGCTTCAGTGTGGGAACACATGTTTGTTACTCACAGCCCTACTCCCTGGTCCTGTTTAATATGGTGTGTTTGTAACATAGACAACCAATCCTAACTGTGCATACTGCCCAGTATCATCTATTCAGCTTTCCTTCTAGCCTGGCTTACCATCAGCAATCCCTTTGGCCATTTCCCTGTGTTTTCTCTCTCTTGGCATTGTCGCCATCTATCCGTCTCACTTCTTAGTCATCACACTTCAGCTCCATCATCAGCATAAATATCATCCTTTCCCAGCTATTTTCAGTTCTGACAAAGGCTCACTAGACTCGAAAGGTTAACTCTGCTTTTCTCTCCACAGATGTTGCCAGGCCTGCTGAGTTTCTGTGGTGCTTTCCAGTTTAGTTGGTTTCAATGACGTTCTTGCCACAATTTTCTGTTCAGCCCTGTATGAGAGCACTGCTGATGCGGAAAGTCATTAAGGAGCAGGATCAACAGGATAACATTTAAACACATACAACCTCAACTGTTTAGAACACCCCGCCTTCCCTTCTATCCAAAATTAATTTCCCATACTTAGCTGACAGCTGGCAGATAATCAATGTCCACCTAATGTTCCAAAAGTTGGAATCTGACACCTGCACACATTCAGCCCATTTTGTGACCCAAACAGATTAGCCAAGAGCCCTGGGACTTAAGTCATATTGCAGTGGGAGGGCAAGAATCAAACTGAAAAACTAATAGTTTCTTCAAAACTCCTCTGATGTTTAAACACAAAGCTAACCATTTGGTGACAGTCTTTTTTGACACATTCATAAAGTTGGCAAGGCAGTCAACAGTAAAACTTGTCATAACATGATGTAAACAAATGAAACTGTAATCTAATACTTGCACAGTGATGACACACCATACCATTTTGATTGGTGCCTATTGTATTTCTACAAGCCAGGAGCCCACATTGAACACCAATGAAGAAGTAGAAACGTTTAAGTAAGGTGTGGCTGAATATTTCAGGCTTTCTTTCTCTTGTAACCAGCAGATATCAGAAAGCAGATTGTGCAAAGAACAGTCACAATCTGATTTAAATCTATCATTATCATAAACAGTTTAGAAATGTTTCAAAGCATGATTCTGTACATGGTTCCCATTTTCTGCGTACTATCTATCACTACAGTACTTGCTTGTGATATTCTCGATGATTTTGACAACACCAGAGATCCAGGACATATCATCATTGGAGGTCTCATTCCAGTACATGAAAAGGTTGTAATTGCTAAAAAACCAGAGAGTCAAAAATGTACAGGGTAAGTGACTGATTTAAAATGTAACAAAAGAAATGTATGCATTTAATAATAACTTAAATCAGTATAATTAGTATAAAAGATTATCATTCTAAATTAAAGTACTTTTTAATAGTTTACTATATTATCTTAAATTCAATAGTGAGATATGAGGTTCTTGAAGCGTTGAGTTCAAGGGGAAATATTTGGCTCATTATAATGCATGCTGTAACCAAAGTAGATATTTTGAACAATTGAAGTTACCATAGCACGTCTTTTCAAAACTTTTAGATGTTTATAATAAAATTATAAATTTTCATAAAACTAAAAGTGCTGATGGATCAAATTACTTACATAATTTTGCTTTAGGATAGAAATGAAGATATTGTGTTAAAAATCAGGTCAAACCCTTTAAATACCACTTGAGCATAGGTTTAGATTGGTTTACATCCCGTGGCAACACAAAGTTATATAGGGCAACAAATTTCATGATATTTGTTGCTGTGACCCATCTGATCCTGTAAGACATTTACGAGATTAGAACCCTTAATGAACAAGGAAGTTGTTTAGTTAAGTTATATAATGGAATACCAGACATTTTTTTCCATAGGACAGGAGGATGCTAGCACTTGTTTATAATTAATCACATCTTATTGTGGTTTGATGCAACTAAGTGGCTGGCACAAGACTATTTAAGAGGGCTGGTAAGAGTCAACCCAATTGCTGTGGAACTTTTGGCCTGACCATCCTTTGAAAGCTCTCTGACTTTACTATGGGGCCTGTTTCTATACCATATGACTCTATAAAACATCCAAACAAATGCAGGTATAAAAGTTTAAAAATGGGAGAGCATTTAGTAAGAAAAAAAATAAAGACTATGCTGTTTAAAATGTCCTTAGAGTCCCTGAGGTGCCAGATTTAACCAGAGACCATAGTTTCTCAATTGATGATTTCAATCCTTTGTAAAATTTGTAGCTGTCTGTGAGTTCTAGATGAATGAATATTTCATTGATTTGTTTTACACTGGGCACTGCTGAGACTTTGAGAGAAAAACAGGAAAACTAAGAGAGTTAACTTTCCAACTCTGCTGTTGCAAATCTATCTTTCCTCACAGTCTGTCTCTGTTCAAAAGCTGTTGTCTGAAATACAGTTCTTCTGTATATTCCTGTCTCTGGCTTCTTTTTTATCCCCCAAGCTAGATAATCTGCAGGTGATATTTCATCCCAATATGTAAAATTTCCAGAACAGTATAAATCAAACAAGTGATACAGATCTGAGTGACAACCAACTTTAGTGATATATCAATTTCATTTCAATCTGGGGAATGATAATTTCATGAACCTGGGTCAACATGGTCAGATTTTCACCTTAATGAGTAAGTTTTAAAAAATACTTCAGTCAATAAAAGGTCCCAGGTATTGAAAAACAGGTGACGAGTCAAAAATTGATAGTATAGTTTTGTAACTATCATAGCAGTGCATAAATTCATTGCTATATTTCCTAAATAATATCAGTACAATGCGTAAAAAAGTACTTCATTGACTGCAAATAATTTGGGATGTTCTCATGCAATGAATGGTGCTACATTGGTGAAAATAGGAGCAACTTACTGCAGATGCTGGAATCTGTACTGAAAACAAAAAAGTACTGGAAATCACAGCTTATCAAAGCTCTGATGAAGAGTGATCTAGACTCGAAATGTTAGCTTGCACTCTCTCCATGAATGCTGACTGACCTATTGTGATCTCCAGCATTTTTTTGTTTCCACTGCATTGGTGAAAGTTTTCTTTCTAGTAGCAACAATGGTAAACAATAACAACAACAGAAATCATAATAATATTTTATATCTCATTATATCTTATTAAAATAATCATAATGATAGCAATATAATGTTAAATTATTGGAATAATATCATACATTTATTTAATAACTTTTTATTTGTGTTTCTATTTTCTTTACACTCTGATGTGCAGGTATGATGTCCGAGGCTTGGTGAAAGCCCTTGCCTTGATCCACTCCATAGAAATGGTGAATAATTCAACTCTATTGCCTGGAATCAAACTAGGTTATGAAATTTATGACACTTGCACAGATCCTACAAAAGCACTAAAAGCAACCTTGAGGTTCCTTTCTAACTCCAACTCCACAGATAATTGTGTCAAAGTACAGTGTAACTATACAGATTATCGGCCAACAGTACAGGCAGTTGTAGGAGCTGCTACATCAGAGGTTAGCATTGCAATTGCAAGGTTGTTGAACATCCAACTGATACCTCAGGTAAGGACATTTTCTCAATTGTATCTACGTGTTATTTTGCTGTTAAGGTATTTTAGAAATGATTGTATCAATCTTATACTCTTATTCAGAAAAAATATTACAAATCTAGCTGTGTATCGATATGGTAATTCACTGTTGAGTTCAGGTGGCAGATGAAATAAAACAACAAAAAGGAAAAAAAAAAATAGACCAATTATCCTGTCATTTTATGATTGATAATAATCCTATAAAATCTTCATATCCCTCAATACCTTTTCTCTCCTGAAATATTTGTGTTACATTCAGTAGTGATATTTTCTCCCTATAATTTTCCCTTCTTAAATATGTTAAATATTGTTACTACCAGAAAAAGACGTTCTGTAGCATGTCACTCCCTGGCCCTCACTCTGATGGCCAAACCTTTGCAGTCAGTGGAAAAGCCACTCTGTCTGAAACAAAGCTGTATTGAAATATTGCACAATCTCTATGTTGAGGAATTTAACTCTCTTGACGTAGCATTGATTGCAGCAATCTTTGGTGGGTTCCAAAGAGCCAAATTGCTGTCATCATCACACCATCACATTCAAGATTTCTCACAGATAGCCACCAGGAAATGAAAAGCATAACGAATTAGATAATTTTTTAGTACATTTCATTGTGAATGAAATAAAACTTCAAACATTCTCATGGCGTTGAGGTTGAAACTGAAATATTATAGAATTTTTTTAAAAAGTCATTAAAAAATCTACTTTTGAAAAACCTAGCAATTAATCATAATCGAGACTTTTGACATTGTTTCACTAAAATTGTATTATATTTTCAAGATCCGATTGGTTGCTTAGCAGTAGTTATTACTGAATTCCTGGCAGAAAAGCTAGTTCCTCCTCATCGAACATAGCTCAACATTTTGTGTGGTTTCTTACATTGACATGAGAACAGAAGTGGGTGCATTTTACCAGTTCAGCTGATTTCACTGCTAACCAGCTTTGGGGTGGGGTTTGGAATGAAAGAGAAGGAACAGAGAATGACAGATTATAATTTCAGGGTTTCCAAGTTAACTTGTGCTCATGGTAAACTCTAAAGTTGTGGGCAGATCCAACAACTTCAGGGTGGCAAATAATATCCTATCAAATGTCCCACAAGTACTTGCCATGATGTACACAGTTGCTTTCAGTTTTATGAAATTGTGTAGAAAGACACACTTTTTGGTGGCTGAAATCTCAGTATGATTCATCATGAGCTATATTGCCATGAGATGCACTCTTATTTCCTTTCCTACTTGAAAATAACATCTTTGTGTGTTATATTGACCTCAAGATAAACTGATTTGATCACATTGCCATAAGGGATTGCGAATTACAGGATTGTAATAGCACATGATTGATATGATACTAAGAGTTTGGCCTTGTGAAAATTGATACTGTACTTTTCACATTGGCATGTCCAAAATTCATGACTGTTTTTTAAAATGGTTCGTACTACTGTGGGCATCATTCTCTTCTTTTGTACAGCACATCATCTTCTAATAAGCAGTAATAAGATCAGGCAGTGTTGTTTAGTTAGAAAGCAAAGCTCTATAAGAAATTGACAGACAAAAGATACCTTTTTTCTATAAGAACATTTAACACAGCCCATCTTGACACTTTAAACTCTAGTTGGTAATGTTCAACATCATTTTTAAGTCACTGAGAAAACAAAATCAAAAAGGTTTGATTGTTGGAAAAAATAGCAAATACTAACTTTCTTTGTGTGACGTTATACTATTAGAGTTTTAATAAATGGTGGACTCATGGTCGTAAATTATGCAGCATGTCAGAAATGTAGACTTCAAGACTGATACTTCTGAACATTTCTATTTTTCACAGATTAGCTACTCATCTTCAGCTAAAATCCTCAGTGATAAGGCTCGATTTCCTGCTTTTTTTCGAACAATTCCAAGTGATGAGTATCAAACCAAAGGCATGGTCAAACTGGTTCAGATGTTCCAGTGGAACTGGGTTGGAACTATCGCAAGTGATGAAGAATACAGCCGTTCTGGAATAAATAATTTCATCACACAAGCAGAGCAAGCAGGCATATGCATTGCTTTTCAAGAAGTTATTCCATTTTACTCATCAGTTCAAGTAACTAATTCCAGAATAAAAGAAATAGCAAACATTATCATCAACCAAACAAGAGTGAACGTCATTGTTATTTTTGGGAAAAGCTCTCATGTCACCCAACTATTTAAGGAATTAAGCAATCAGAACATAAGTAAAGTATGGATTGCCAGTGACAGTTGGTCAACTAACAGTAACATTACTCGTTTAGAGAACATTCAAAATCTCGGGAATATTGTTGGATTTACATTTAAGAGTGGAAACGTTTCCACATTTCAAAATTATGTGAAAAACTTACCACGTAATCCTAAAAGTTCGAACACATTTTTAACAGAATACTATAACCTTCGAAAACTTTGTGCGCATGTACAAACCTATAACTTAGATTCATGTCTTTCAAACCATACGCATCATGCAATGGCTAATAGCCTGCTTACTGTCAACAATTCCATGGAGATACAATACCAGGAGGATGATTTTCTGGTGAATTATATTGACCCAGGTGTTACTTCCAATATACAGTGGTCGGTGACTGCTCTTGCACATGCTCTTAAAATGCTACTAAAATGTAATGAAGGAATTTGCCAGAAGTCATTCAACTTTGCACCTTGGGAGGTAAACCTTATCTTAAGACACAAAAATGAATTACGTTATGTGCCATTCAGTCTAACTGCATGCTACGTATACAATATCCAATTTCAATATTAACAATTTTTCTGCAATTCGGCCTTTACAGTGCATAGTTCTATTTGGGGCAAGCAGGTTATTAGCACTGTTTACACTAAGAAATTGTTTTAAAGCACATACAATCTCTCTTATTAATGCATGTTGACAGGCTGATCGCATATAGTTGTGTACTGCAGTGTAACAATGAGATAAAGAATGAATAGTTCTGCTGAAATAATTACAAAAAACAAAGAACAATGCAGGCCCACCCAGCTTGCCCCGATTCCTAATCCTTATTTAGACCTGCTACATATTGCCCATGTCCCTCTTTTCACTTTCCTCAGCTTTACTTTCATTCTCTCAATGGTCTGTGGAAGCATTCCAGTTTATTTACACCCAAACCAAAAATGTAAGTTAAATTCTCCAAGGGCCAACAAAAATAAATGTGAATTTATAACTTTAATTTTTTTTCTAACATATCATTTGCTATTTGTGCTCCTGGTAAAAGGAATGTCATCCTCGTCCTATAAAGAAACAGCAGAAAAAATTGGATTTTTCACAGATTGTGGACCCTGACAACATTCCAGTAATTGTACTGAAGGCAGAAGCTCCAGAACTAGCCACATACCTAACCAAACTATTCAGTAAAGTTTTAATTCTGAAACAGACTGAACAATATTTGCAAAATTACTAAGTTGTCATGTCCACAAAAAAAAGGATAAATCCATTTCAGTTAATTACTTGGTCATTAGCAAAGTGATGGAAGAACCCATTGACAGTGCTATCAAGTAGCATTTGCTGAATAATATCCTACTCATTGATGCTTAGGTGGTTTCTGCCCTGGCCACTTAGTTCCTGACCTCATTACAGCCTTGGTCCAGATACGGACAGAAGATCTGAACTTCAGAGACAAGGTGAGAGTGACTGTCTTTGGAATTAAGGCCACATTTGACACAGTATCAAGGAGACCCAGTAATATGGGAGTCAATGAAAGTCAAGACTCTTCTCTAGTTGAAGTTATACTTAATACAAAGGAGGATGATTGTGGCCATGGAGATCAATCATCCACATCCAAGGACATTTCTCTAGGAATTCTTCAGAGTTGTGTACTTGGCCCAATTATCTTCAATTGTTTCATCGATGACCTTTTCTCCATCATAAGGTCAGAAGTGACAATATTCACTGTAAAATTCACATCTACTTTTTTTTGGGCTGTAGACTAAAATTGGGAGATGCCTTAACCTAAAGAAACCCTGTAAAATGTTTGCAGTTTTAAAAACAAGTCACTTAAACACATTGTGAGTTGTATCTACAATGTTACCTTATTCAAGCAATGAAGGATCACTCCAGACACAATGTACTATGTCTATGTTCAGGATAATTATGCTCAGAAACAATCTTTTGAAAGGCTTTTCAATTGACATTAGTTGTTGTGAACTCAAGAGAGCCCAGAATAGCAACAATCATTGGATTGGTTCCTGGGCAGACTTGGGTGTGAACAATATAATGGTAACATCCATCTTTCTCCCTCACTTCTTGGTGGAGAAGTAAAAGAAAGTCCCCAGTAACTAATCACTCTCCCTTGTCTTTTTCTGTAACTTGTTCTCCCTGCAAATCCCTTGCTGAAAGGAAAAGGGCTAAAAGCACATTTAGAGGCACTGAATCCTCACCAGTGAATGAAAGACTCAGAATTCCTGTATCCACATTTGCAAAGAATCAGGAGTCAAAAGAAATCTGTGAGAAAGAAACATTCATAAACATCTGTGATCCAGATTGGTGCCAGAACTGCATGTCTCTAATTCTTTTTGCTTTCCCACTCACAATACTTGTCTAGTCTTGTTGTTTTGTTGTTAGTTTAGAGGTGCATCTGCGTTTTTAAAAGGGGTACCATTTAAGTTCTAAAGTTATAAACTAATAATTTGATGTGTCTATTCTTTGCTTTTGATTAATTAAACATCTTGACTATAAAAATAGTAATTTTCTTGTTGATAGAAAAAATAATTGGTGCATATGTCTTTTTAATCTATGTTAGACAGTTAGGTAAAATTGGGCAATTTGGTGGTTTAATCAAACTTGCACTTTGGGACAGGTCTGGGAATAGTGGGGCTTGATTTTCAGTTCCAGTGAGTTGTGACAAGGTTTGTCAGGGTTTTGGAAGAATGACAAGGTAAGATTGAGTATGGAGTTAAATTAAGTGTTAATGGATAAAAGGCAATACCAGATTTTGTATTAAAAATAAAGATGGCATTAGATGCTGCTGAACACAAAAAAAATCATTTTGTCAATTTACAGATTTCTCCTTATGAAATCAGATTCTCTGACGTGAATCTCAATTGTCCTTTTCTATATTCCATAGTTTACCTAGATATGCCTCTGAAAATAAGTCAGTGAACACAAATAAAAGCTTTTTATGGACTAAATGCCTTCAAGCAATTATTTTGAAGATTCAAAATGAAGTTTCACCATCTTCATAATGGTGATAGTCTGAAATTCAATATTGATTCATATAATTAAGTCCAACCTATTTAATTAAGCTTAGTGTGATGATATTAAGTAAAAACATTCTAGTTATTCCTTACCTTTTCCTGCAGTTGCTGGAATACCTGAAGAAAGTAAACATAACTGATGAAGGAACAAAGATTCATTTTGATCCTTCAGGCGATTTAATGTCTGGATATGATATCGTGATGTGGAACTTCATGGAAGGCAAAGTGGAGATCAATCGGAAAGTTGCTGAATATGATATAGAGGAGAATAAAATTACAGTGAGAGATTCAAAGCTCAATTGTTTAAAGGTAATTTTGTTCAATATTAATCATTCTTAGCTCTTACCTTTTAGGATTTCACATAGCACCAAAATATTATTGCCAGTAATATTACCAAATATCTTCTTAGGAAAAGTGACTGCCTTTCCATCAGGAAACTAGGATGGCCTGCCTGCCAGGTTGAAGGGGAACCTCTGTTTGTCCCATATGGGGACAATTGGAGGCATTGGTGGCGAAACAGGGATCATGGACCACCTGACCACTCCCTCCCCTTTCTCTGGTTATCCCAGTATCTCCCGTGATGCCCATACCTTTCTCAGCATTGCTGCACAACTTCTGCCTTCAGTGTTCTTCACTTACATCCAAAAATGTAGGATCAAACATGTTGGTTTTAATCACATCACCAGATCTGGCTGCACTACATCAGTGTGTCATCAGACCACTACTCCCCAAAACTGTCCACTGCCCCAGGATCACACTGGAGAGAAAGGACAACCTTCAGCTTATTTTCTCACAAGTTTCCAAGATCCCCTCTTTTCTACACCTTCACCTCCAATAGCACATGCAAGGAGCTTGTACACCACAAAGAACCTTTCAAAATCCAATATAATTATGTCAAGTTGATTTGGATTTATAGAAGGAAAGTAATATTTCAAAAATCTTTTAGAGTTGTATGAGGGGTATAACTAAAAGGATAGATAAATGGGAGCTGGTGAAGGTGGAACATTTGGATTTTCAGATGGTATTTGACATGTTATAGGATTGGGGTATTATACATGGGAGATTATGTGTGGAGCCAGAGGAAATGGGTGAGATCCTTAACGAGTACATCAGTATTCACCAAAGAGAGGGGTGTGAGGCTAGTTAAGGCTAGGGAAATGTGTGTGAATATTCTTGGGCAGATCAACATAATGAAGGAGAAAGTGTTAGGTGTTTTGAAATGTATTAAGGTAGGCAAGTCCCTAAATGGGATTCATCCCAGGATACTGTGCGAAGAAAATATCTGGGGTCTGCACAGATATCTTTGCATCCTCTTTGGCCTCAGATGAGTTCTAGAGGACTGGAGAATGGCCAATGTTATTCCTTTGTTTATGAAGGGATAATTCAGGTAATTACAGGCTGGCGAGCCTGACGTCAGTGCTGGTGAAGTTGTTGGAGAAGATACTGAGAGACACATTTCATTCACATTTTGAAGCGAATGGACTGGTTAGTGATCGGCAGTGTGGATTTGTGTGGGGGTGGAATCAACAACTTGATTGAGTTTTCTGAGGAGATGACAAGAAAGATTGATGAGGGAAAGGCAGTGGATGTTGTCAACATGGACTTTAGTCAGGTATTTGATAAGGTATCTCATAGCAAACTGGTACAAAAGGACAAGTGAAATGGGAGTCAGGATGAGCTGGCTAGATGGATACAAAACTGGATTGGTCATAGAAGACAGGCAGTAGAAATGGGAGGGTATTTTTTGGAATGGAGATTAGTGTTTGCAATACATATAAATGATCTGGAATGAAAATGTAGGTGGTCTGATTAGCAAGGTTGTGGATGACACCAAAATTGGCAGAGTTGCAGATAGTGAACAGGATTGTCAAAGAATACAGTGGGATATAGATAGATTGCAGATTTCAGCAGATGGAATTTATTCTGGACAAATGCACTGTATTGTATTTTGGAAGATCAAATTTGGGTGCAAATTATACAATAAATGATAGAACCCTTAGGAGCACTGATATATGGAGGGATCTAGATGTGCCAGTCCATAGAACCCTGAAAGCAGCAACACAGGTAGAGAAGTGGAAGAAGGCATACAACATGCTTGCCTTGATTGGCCAGTGCATCGAGTACAAATGTCGACAAGTTATTTTATAGCTACGTGAAACTTTAGTTAGGCCATATTTGGAATATTGCATTCAGTTCTGGTCACCCACACGACCAGAAGAACTTCATGGAGTCATACAGCCCAGAAAGAGACCCTTCAGTCCATACAGCCCATGCTGAACATAATCCCAAACTAAACTAGTCCCACCTGCCTGCTCCTGGCCCATATCCCTCCAAACCTTTCCCAGGCATGTATCTATCCAAATGTCTTTTAAATGCTGTAATTGTACCCGCATCCACCACTTTCTCAGGAAGTTCATTCCATACGCGAACCACCCTCTGTGTAAAAAACCTGCCTCTTATATCTTTTTTAAATCTCTTCCGTTGCACATTAAAAATGTAACCCCTACTCTTGAAATTCCCTGTCCTAGGGAAAAGGTAACTACCATTAACTCTATCTATACATCTCATTATTTTATATACTTCTATCAGATCACCTCACAACCTCCTATGCTCCCAGCCTATCCAGCCTTCCTTTATGAGTCAAACCTTCCAAATCCGGCAACATCCTGGTAAATTTCTTCTGAACCTTCTCCACCTTGATAATATCCTTCCTATAACAGAGCGACCATAACTGGACACAGTATTCTAGAAGTAGCAGAAACTGAGGACTGCAGATGCTGGAGATCAGAGTCAAGAGTGTGGTACTGGAATGATGAAGGGCTTATGCCGAAACGTCGATTCTCCTGCTCCTCGAATGTTGCTTGACCTGCTATGATTTTCCAGCACCACACTCTCGACAGTATTCTAGAAGAGGCCTCACCAATGTCCTGTACAATCTCAACCTGACTTCCTGACACCTATATTCAAAGTTTTGGGCAATGAAGGCAAGCATGTCAAACCCCTTTTTAACCATGCTGTCTATATGTGACACAAACCTCAAAGAATTATGTATCTGCACCCCTAGGTCCTTCTGTTCTACAACACTGCCCAAGGCCCTACCATTAAATGTATAAAACACACCCTTGTTTGTTGTACCAAAATGCAATACCTCACGTTTACCCAGATTGAACTCCATCTGTCATTTTTTAGCCCATTGACCCATTGGATGCTTTGGAGAAGTTGTAGAGAAGATTTATCAGAATGTCGCCTATTCTGGAGAGTTTTAGTTATGAGCAGAGGTTGGATAAACTGGGCTGGTTTTCACTGGAAATACAGAGGTTTGGGGTGAGCTGATAGAGGTCTACAAAATTATGAGAGGCCTAGATAGGATAGATCGTCAGAGGCTTTTTCCCCAGTGTGGAAAGGTCATCTACAAGAGGGCACCAGTTTAAGGTGAGAGAGCGAACATTTAGAGGACAAGGAGGCAAAATGCTACTTTTGAACTAGGAAAATATTATTTTTTCATTGATGTAATTTAAATTTCCTATTTGCTTGATATTTTTCATTTATTTTGCTTAACAATTCAGAAAAGCTAAGGTGGCCTCAGTATTACTCCAAAATGAACTTTTTTCAAACACAAATTGTTTTTAAAATTAGAATTTGCAAGCATATTAGCTGAGAGCATATTTGGAGGTCACATTTTATGATTATCATACATTTCAACATTGATAAATATTGTTTGCATTTTCTTAAAAGGCTGTGGTGTCTAACTGCTCAAACCAGTGCCAGCCAGGACAAATAAAGTTGTCATCTGAAAGCCAACATACATGTTGTTATGATTGTATAAACTGCACTTTCAATACTTACTCCAAAACAAAAGGTAGGTAGTAAATAAGTCTATTTGTAAATTATTGTATGTGTCATCTATTTGTACAGTCATACATTAAATTACATGTGAAATATCCAGGAGGGCTAGTATCTTTGCATCATTAGGATTCCAATGACAGTAATAGAATTGTAATTTGTTCCCAGAAAAAGATCTCCACCTCCTCAGACACTTCACAGTTAAGCACTGTGGCTCTCAACCCCTGAAACTTTAAGAGGAAATCTTAAATTATATTAAATCTATCCTAATAGAACATTTGTCGTAGAATTTGAGTTGTATGGTAACATACAGCTCACAATCATGCACACTTTTGACCAATTTTCTTCCCTCATTCTTGACTCACTTACAGGGAGCTGATAAATTGCTACATGTCCTCAATATTTTGCTCAAGTGGATATTATTCATCTGAAACTCAGGAGTGACTGCAGGCAGAATACTCAACCAAGGATATCACAGTTACTTTCTCTAGTTTTTATTTGCAATTCACACAAATATATTTTTTTCTGATGTAAAATTCCATGAACAATGTTTAGAAGCAAACATCTCCATTCCTTTCCTACTGCAGGAGAACTGAGGACAACTGTAGCATTCCTATCCTCATTACAGCTCAGCTTAGCTAAATGACTTTCAGGGAAGGAAGTTGGGATCATTTTAGACAATAAGGATCAACTGATCATCATAAATATCAATTCATCCTGAGGAAGCATTAGCAAAAATCTGGAATAAGAATCAGGTTAGAGGGTCCCTAGTTAAATGACAAAAGGCCTTTTACCACTAAGACCAGAGGATAGTTTAAATTAATAACTTGATGTATTAACTTGTAAGATCTTTTGTCCTCTTCATTTCAGATGCACTGCAATGTGACTTTTGTTTACCTGATGAGTGGGCACCAAGTGGAAGTGCACATTGCTACAAAAAACGCATTATATTTCTTGACTGGAGCAACGGATTTTCTATTGTACTGTTAACTCTTGCAGCTTTTGGAATTGTTTTAATCATTATAATAATTTCCATCTTTTTCAAGAATGTCAGTACACCAGCTGTTAAGTCCAATGGTGGTACCATAAGTTTCATTATGCTCATCTCTTTGCTGTTCAGTTTTTTAAGTGTTGGCTTTTTCATTGGAAAACCAAATGACATTACTTGCAATATCAGACAGTGCTTATTTGGCATCAGCTTTACTCTTTCTGTTTCATGTGCTTTGGCAAAATCACTTAAAATTCTACTAGCATTCGACTTTAATCCAGCTAATCAACATAATTTGAGGAACTTTTACCATTCTGGGCTCATTACAAGTTTCTGTACTGGACTTCAGGTTATTATTTGTACAATGTGGTTGGTGTTCAATGGACCAAAAATGCACAAAGATGATACCAGATTGCGAAAGGAAATTTTGGTAGAATGTAATGAGGGTTCTTATGTGGCATTTGCTGTTATGTTAGGATACATAGCACTTCTTGCGCTGATATGTTTTAGTTTTGCCTTTAAAGGAAGAAAGTTGCCAGAAAACTACAACGAAGCTAAATTTATTACATTTAGCATGTTGATTTACTTTATTTCATGGATTACCTTTGTACCTGTCTATGTAACCACTCATGGCTTGTATCTCCCAGCAGTGGAAGTAGTTGCAATTTTATCTTCCACCTACGGCATATTATGCTGTCAGTTTTTTCCAAAGTGCTACATTATTCTGTTTAAGAAAGAATGTAACACTACCAACTCGTTTTTGAAAAATTTGTATGACTATTCACTAAAAAGCACAAATCTTATAACAAACAGTCAACATTCACTGAACGACTCAGGACATAACAAGTCCTGCAAGTCCATCAAAAGTAACAACAGTCAAAAGATACTTAGCATCACTTCTGCTGCACAAAACAATGGATTCACTTGTGTTTCAAGGAAGAGAAGTTCTAGTTGGTAATTGTTGATTTGCAAAAATTGACTAAAAATGTTTTGCACACAGATTAAATCACTTCACATTGAAGCTGTTTTACATTTGAGTCTACATTATGGTCGGTTCAATCTAGCCCGGTAGCATTATTCACTTTGTAATTTTTGGGCCTTGGTTGCCTAACACAGTGGTTCAGCGCAACAAACAAATTGCACTTTTATGAAAGGTTGGAGATTGATTTCCCCACATTACAAATGTAACAGTTCCACGTAGTGGGCATTATTAATTTACAGAAGCAAAGTCACTTCTTACCTCATACCTGTCCTCCTGATGAGGAAATAATTCATATAATTAATGATCATGGTCGGAGAAGGAATGTTTGTAATATTTCTAATCTTGCCTATCTTTTTAAAGATTAGAGTTTAAAAGATCCAAGTTATTTGAACGTAAAATTTCTAAATATTGAGATCTTATTAGATATCAGAGGATGCATATAATGTCATTTTTTACTACATATATTTTCTAATATATTAATTTTATATCTTATCCAATGTGAAACAATGACTAAGATTCTTTCTATAGGATGCTATGGAAACATAAGTATCATTTTAAAATGAATATCTCTTATTCTTAATTTTCCCTTCTTTATACCATCATTTGCACACCACCACCAAGCAATTTGCAGTAATATAAGGAAGGGCAAAAGCATCCTTTCAGGCATGGCAAGGATGTTAGATATCACCCCAAAAAGAAGAACATATAACAAGATGTTGACTCACATCTTAATTCCACCTCGTTTTATAACTTGGGTGGTGCTTGCTGGCCTGTTTTCAGATCTTTCACAAAGTTTCACTTCTGGGTGAGACGTTGGTCAGCAAAAATGTTGACTTTTCTGTCTGAAAGTATATGATGATGCATTTATTTGGTATGGAAAACCTCAGGTGATCCTGAAGTACATTATACTTCATCATACAGATTGACTATACTTCAGAGAAAGAAATTTACCAAAATAAACTTTGAAATGGTTTCATCTGCAGCAATGGTGCAAAAATAGATGGGGTTGAGTAAGCCAGCAAGTTAATACAGGAAAGGGATGAGTAACATGCTACAACCATTCATGTATCAATCAAAACTACTTTTAAATTAATATGCTATGGCTTCTGAAATTTGTATAAATATTGAGTATATTGTTTGTTAATATCTCATATTTTGTGCAGTTGTACTGTATGGCTATTAATATTGGCCAATAAAATTGGCAAAAATAATGAAAATGTAGAAACCAGGAAAATCCTAATATTCTAAGTAATATTGATAGCACTAGAATCTAGCCACTAGCAACTTGGAATCACATTCATGTTAAGTAGTTCAATTATTACTTTCACAGTTGTGTATATTATGCTCTATTTTTATTAATATATTTTAATTTTAATTTTTAAATATAACAAAGTATGTATAAATACCTGATCGAAAAATATGTACAGAATTAACACATTGATATTTTTGAATGCATTGAAAATTACTGTTTAAGTAAACCTAAATTTGAATTACTTTCTTTGTTAGTAGAATTCTTAATTGGCCAGGAGTTTCCAAGGTTGTGTTTACATGAAAATTTAGACCAGTTTCTTACATCACATTTGCGGTAGGAACTTATACATTAAAAAAAAGTGGCTTAACGAAAACACAAAACAAATGCTAACTTTCTTCTTTAGGTCATGCTTTGTCTCACTAATGCAATAAAAAGGTTTGAAGCCATCAGAACATCATTAAGAGCTTTCAAACACAATAGCCTGAAGTTTTCGCCTAGGAGCCATCACTTATCCAGTCATAAGGTGCACTCAAAATTGCCCTGAATGCGTGAGGGATTTTATTTCTGTCGAGTTACTGCTCACGTCATTTGCATATTTGGCAATATTTCAGGTTTTTTTTGAAGAAGAGTGTCTTAAAATATTTCTAAAGAATGATAAATTATGTAATTTAGTTTATTTAAGGTGTGTCTATCAGAAATTATAAATATTATTGATCAGTGTATGTGTGCCAACTGCTATTAACATAACTTTAAATAATGCAAAATGACTTTAAAAAGTTGTGTCCAGGACAATTTGTTAGTTATATTGGCATATGTCAATTAAGAAAAAATACATTCAAAAGTTATAATTTTCCTATTCATATCCTTGTCATAAAACAGTTTAGTTCTAAGAGTTCCCTTGATGATCAATAAACAGAAGTTATTAGTGTAATCTAGCAATGGTTAGTTTGATTTACAAGTGTACCAGTTGTGTAGGTGGAGCCAGATTTTACCACTTCTTTAAAGCTAGTATAAAACATTTTGGAAGCTCAAGTCCAGTTAAACACAATTGCATTTAAAATGTTTCAACCATTTGTATTATTTTAGGTGAATTGTGGTTAAAAGTATCAACATATCTAGCAGAAACTCCAGCTTGTCCAACTGCGGGAGTATTCCCATTTTTATTGAATAGCTTCTGACTCCATAAACAAATAATTGGTGATATAACAAAATGCAATGCAATTCTAAATAAGATTGCTGAAAGACAATCAACAGCAAATAAAGCACCTGAAAAATTATTTAGGATCTTGCATCAAGTAACAATTTGAGCAAAGCTTATAACCATTCAGAATTCAATTAGGGTTACAGGAGTGCAACAGGCTTACCTAAAAATGTGATTTTAAACTAGTTAAGCTACAAAACGGTACTACTTGCATGTCAAACTGCATACACAGTAAATAATAGACAGAGCTAAGCAATTCTACAACTGTCAGATGTGATCTAAACTCTTCAGTCCTGTCACATATAATTGAAGATAGTGGTGCACAATTAATCAATTTGATGGAGGAGGATGCTCCATAAAAATCTCCTTCCTCTATCACAGGGAAGCCTAGCATAGTGATGCAAAAGATAAGGCTAAAGCATTTGTAACAATCTTTGGCCAGACGTGGCAAGTAATCCAACCCAGCCTCTGCCAGAGGTCCCCAGCAGCACAGATGCCAGTATCAGCCAATTCGATTCACTCCATGTGATATCAAGAAATGGCTCAAGGCACTGAATACAGCAAAGGCTCTGGACCCTTAAAGTATTCCGGCAATAGCACTGAAGACTTGTGCTCCAGAACCTTGCTGTTCCTTCAGCAAAGCTATTCCAGTACAGCTACAACATTGGCACCTACCTTAACATGTGGAAATTTGCCTAGGTATGTCTTGTACATAAAAAGTAGGACAAATCCAACCCAGCCAGTTATTGTTCCATCAGCCTACTCTCAATCATTAGTAGTTGGTGGAAGGTGATCATCAACAGTGTGATCAGGCACTTCTGAATTCGCAAAACATCCTCAAAGATGCTCAGTTGGGTTCTGCCAGAGCGACTCAGTTCTTGATATCTTTACAGCCTTCTTTCAAACCTGGGCAAAAGAGTTGAATCCCAGAGATGAGGTGAGAGTGATAGTCCTTAACATCAAGGCCACACTTGACCGAATGTAGCAACAAGAAGCCCTAGCAAGGTAAGTGAAGTAGAGTCACAGCAGGGTATAGGAAAATCATTCCAGAGCATGGAAGCTTGACACAACTACAAATGTTGAAGACATTAAAATCAGACATATTAGGCCAGTATTAGAGGATTCTAGATATCTTGGTAAATTGCAGGATTGGTGGAAACTACAGACATAGGAAGGGGTCAAACCGCTGACAGCCAAGAAAAAGATTCTAAAATGAACATTTCTTGACTGGGAACCAATGTTGGTCAGCAAGTGAGAATAACTTCAAAATTTCAATGTTTGATATCTAAAATATTGCTGAAACTTTAATCCAGTGAAATCATAAATCTGTAAATTACTTTGGACACCTGAACCCCAAGCACAATCAGATCATGTTCCTCTGTCTCAATATTGAGCAAGAACATTAAATGTTTCATGCTATCAAAGTTAACATCAGAAATGTAATAACATATGAAGGATCATATTACACAATGTAACATTTTATCCGAAATTCTGGGGAATTACAATTACTCAGCCTTAGGCATAGAAATAAGGTGCTTAGTAACCTAACTTAGTTTTGAAGTAAACAGAGATTACCTACTGCATCATTAAACAATGCAGACTACAGATGATTGCACTTAGCATACAATACAACTAAATTGTTTTGCATCATTTTTGTATTCATGCTTTTCTCACGTGACATTGTTAATGGGCAATTACGGTAGAGAAGCAACAAGCGGGAAAAACATACTTGACCCCATTCCTTTTTCTCCTCCGTTGAGTTGTTAAATTGTCCACTGGATGTCGGATAACTGCAGAGCTTAAATATGATCCGTTGACAGTGGAATTATTTAGCACTGTGTATTACTTGTGGACTGCTTTGCCCTGTCTAACACTTGCTGCTTATGCTATTTGACACATGAGTAAACCTGATTTTTAGCTTTACCAGGCTAACACCTCATTATTAAGTACGCCTGGTGTTATTTACTCATGACACACCCTGCTCCATTCCTTATTGAGCCAGACTTTATTCCTAGCTTGATGATAACAGCAGAGTGGGGATATGCCAGACTATGAGGTTGCAGATTGCTTTCAAATACAGTTTTGCTGCTGATGACAGCACACAGTGCCCAATGATTGCCCAATCTTGAGATGCTGGAGCTATCAAAGTTAGGAGGAAGTGGAAAATCACACAACACCAGGTTATAGTCCAACAGGTTCTCCAAATCAGGAGGAAGTGGGTGCAGCATGTAGCTTCCAAATGGGTACATTGGTGCAATCAAACTAAATCATGAAATGATGTGAACATTCCCAGCATCTTTGTGCTTCTTACTGGTTCTAAGGTTGGTTGACATTCCTCTACAACTTCCTTTTGGTTTTTTTTTCTCTCCTCTTCTGAAGAGGAACTGCATTCTGTGTTTTGCTTTTCCTACAGTCAGAATACTGAATGGCCTGGACAAAGCGGATGTTGGGAAGATGTTTCCATTGATAGGAGAGATGAGGAACCGAGGGCACAGCCTTAGAGTAAGGAGAGACCTTTTAGAATGAAGTTAAGGAGAAACTTCTTCAGCCAGAGAGTGGTGAATCTATGAAATTCACTGCCATAGAAGGCCAGGTCATTGAGTATATTCAAGACGGACATGGATAGGTTCTTGATTACAAAGAGGATCAAGAGTTACGGGGAGAAAGTGGGAGAATGGGGTTGACAAACTTATCAGTCATGATTGAATGGCAGAGCAGATTTGATGGGCTATATGGCCTAATTTCTGCTCCTATGTCTTATGGCCTTATGGTCTTTCAATCCTAAACCTTACTGCTGCACTGATTGTTCAATTCAAAGAACAATTTGACGATCTTAGTCAGTGAATAAGGTTGAATCCATCAGTATTTCTTTGGGCACCTTAACTCCTATTGCCATTTCATTGTCTCATGGTCGCTACAATAGTAACACTCTTGAACTCCTTACGGGTGTAATCTTCCACATTTTAAGTGGGTGTTTCTTGTCTCCGGGTAATTAGTCATTGTCTATTTTGACACCTGAACAGATCGGGAGTGTGAACTGACACATCCTGACTTCAAAAACATGGCAACAGTCAACTGTGTGAATCATTAATAGATAGTAGACGATGGAATTCTACAAAAAAAGTTCCTGCCCTCCCCCAGAATATGCCTGAAGTAAAGAAGGTGGTCATTTCGATAGACATTGGTAAAGCACGTATGCCAGATCCTTTGGTCAGTCAGTGTGGCTCCTTCTTGTTCTGATATGGAACCATGGAATCCCTACAGTGTGGAAGCAGGCCATTTGGCCCATTGAGTCAACACTGACCTTCTGAAAAGCATCCCACCCACATCCACTCTCCAACCCTAGCCCTGTAACCCTGCATTTCCCATGGATAATCCGCCTAGCCTGAACATTTTTAGATACTTTGGGCAATTTAGCATGGCTAATCCACCTAAACTGCACAATCTTTGGATTGTGGGAGGAAACCGGAGCATCCAGAGGAAATCCACCCAGACACAGGGAAAGTATACAAAACTCCAGACGCTACAGTCAGCCGAGGCTGGAATCAAACCTGGGTCCCATCTTGATGACAAAGGTCTTCATACACATGTGAGTAGCTCTTAGTTTAAAGGCATCATTATCCTTAATTCACAATATGGTTCCTATTAGGTTTCAAATGTTTGTAATGCCCAGTTACAGGCCCTGGACCTCTGGAGGCATGTTTAGAATGTTAGAAGTGTGCCTCTACTGAAATACTGTCTCCTTTAAATTGCACCACTATGTTCTTTCCCTAGCTCTAAGCAACCTTTATTTATATAATGCCTTTAACAAAATGAAATGCTCAAGGTTTTAAAGCAACATTGGACAGCAACATTTGAAACCTCATCATTTGATGAAATACTAGGCCACTTACCAAACATTGGGTCAAAGATGTAGGTTTTAACGAAAGTTATGAAGGAGGAAAGAGAGGTAATGATTTGGAATGGTTTAGGGTAGGACTTAAAGGTACAACTATTAACAGCTTTTTGGAGATGGCTGCTGCTATTCCAGCTGATGCTGCTGCTAATACTGTGTCTCCTCCTCTACTGTCTGACTCCCTGATGTTGTGCTTCACTGTTGTGGTGACTTCCTGCTGTGACTCCTTGATGCTGTGTCTCTCTGCTGCTGGAGTTCCTGAGGCTGTTTCTTTCCGCAACTATTCTCTCTAATGCTGGCTTTTCTGTTTATCTGTTGCTATGTTTTCTGCTGCTGTTCTGCCTCTCTCTGCTGCTGATTTCTCAACTGCTGTTGCTCATCTTGACCTTCATGTAATTCTGCCAAGTAATAAAAATAACATTCAGTGATAGAACTTTGCCTCCAGTGTAGTAAAAATGATCTCCAACTCAGTGAAGTCACACTCTCAATACAGTTAATGTGAGCATAAGGCAAAGACAGAGTTGTGATGCCTCAATATTTTGGGGAATACCTAATATGTCATTACTGCAGCCATGTCGATTGTCTTGCTTTCCTCTGCAGGTTGCGGAATCACAGGCACTGTGCTAAATTCAAGTGCAATGCTACTGTTAAAGTATCCGACAATGAGGCATTATGACATTTGAATGACAAAGTATTTATCCTAAGGTGGAGTTTCTCAAATGCAGGCTAACACCCATGCAGTTAAATGTGGGGTCGATAGGATGGAGCTGAATTCCTGAACCAGTCAAATACCATGCTTTTAACCAAACAACCACAGACAAACCATTTGCACTTTCCAGTTACAATTCTCCCACAGGGATACTTTTCCTTCAATCACCTCTCTCTAATGAAACACACTTCAGCATGGCAGACAACATTCAGTATTGCAGTGACTGAACTCAGACACCAGTGAGAATGTTAAAGGTAATTTTAACTAATTATTTATTGTTTAATTAAATCCAATTTAGATTTTCAAATTAATAAGCTATTATAATAACACATTTTCCCAACAGAAAACATAAAATATCCTGTTGTATCAGGTTCGACAATATGTAAGGACCACATCTTTTCATTTTTTTCTTTACTTATGGATTGTGGACCAAATGGGCAAAGGATAGTGTTTTCAACCAAGGAACCTGTGGGAAGAAATATCATCATTTTAAAACACAAGACTGGAATGCATTATGAGATGCATTTATATGGTCACCTTGTCAAACAATGGGAGAAGATTGCAGAACTCTGTCGCCATGATTGTGTGACTGGCACAACAGAGACAGTCAGTTGATTGGTTTTTCAGTCAGGACTATTGCATGGATCAACCTGACAGCAACATGATTGGCTCCTGGGCAGGTGGATAACCTTGTCTACAAAAAATGCAGCAGCTGTCGTCATTTTTGGCTCCGGACTCAAAAATGACGACATCCTCTCTCTCCTTGCAGAGAAGTAATAACAAATTGAAAGATAGCTAGTTACTGGTCTTCTTCCTATCAGAAAGATGTGAAAGTTGAAAGGGTTCAGAAAAGATCTACAAGGATGTTGCCAGGGTTGGAGGATTTGAGCGATAGGAAGAGGTTGAATAGGCTGGGGCTGTTTTCCCTGGAGCGTCGGAGGCTGAGGGGTGATCTTATGGAGGTTTATAAAATCATGAGGGGCATAGATAGGATAAATAGACAAGGTCTTTTCCCTGGAGTGGGTGAGTCCTGAACTAGAGAGCATAGGTTTAGGGTGAGAGGGGAAAGATATAAAAGAGGTCTAAGGGACAACTTTTTCACACAGAGGGTGGTATGTGTATAGAATGAGCTGCCAGAGGAAGTGGTGGAGGCTAGTACAATTGCAACATTTAAAAGGCATCAGGATGGGTATATGAATAGGAAGGGTTTGGAGGGATATGGGCCGGGTGCTGGCAAGTGGGATTAGATTGGGTTGGGATATCTGGTCGGCATGGATGGATTGGACCGAAGGGTCTGTTTCCGTGCTGTACATCTCTATGACTCTATTCTCACTCATCATTTTCTCATAAGCTGCTACATCGAACCAGTGACTGGGACACTAAAAACAAAGTGTTTGAACTGCCCTGTGTCTTCACTAAAGACAAGAGAGGACTTGGAAGGAAGAAGAGCAGAAGGACTTGGAAGGAAGAAGAGGACATCTCATTAAGTCCTCTGGACTGGAGCTATTGAATGGTGTTTCAATTTTGTTTTCTCTAGCCATAATATCTATGTTCTTCCATTTATCTGTCTGCATGTGTGTGCAATATTTTAAGGAGAGACAGAGTTTAAGTCAGAGTTTATATTTCACAATTCCTTTGCTTGTTGTTAGAATGAATTTATTTGCATTAAATAGTCATTTCTTGTTAGATACAGAAACCTGGTCAGTGCTTTCTTTAAACTGGGTTCATCAGACAGAAAAATTGGGTATTCTGAATAAATTGATTAAATTTTTAACTTTTGTGACAATTCTGTAAGTAGGGCATTCAGGGGTCAGTGCGCTTTTCCAAGGGGATTATGACAGAAAACACATAACTAGTGCAGCGGCTCTCGAGACATGAGTGTTACGAATATATGAAATAGGAGCAAAAGTCAGCTGTATTGCCTCCCAAACTGGCTCCACCATTCAATAAGATCATAGCTGATCTGTGTGTGTTTTGAATTCCAAAATTCCATCCACCCCTGAAAACCTTTGATTCCCTGTTTAACAAAAATCTGCCTAGGCCCACCTTAAAAATAAATAATAGCCCCATTTCCAGTGCTAAGGCAGAGGGCTCTAAACCCTCTGACAGGATAAAAAGCACCTAATTTCTGTCTTGAAAAGGTGACCCCTAACTTTTAAGTCCCCTACTTCTGAACTTATCAATTGATAGAAACATCCTTTCCGCATACACCTTCTCAAGACTGTTCATAACTTTACATGCTTCAGTCATGTCACCCTCACTATTCTAAACTCCAGTGGCAAC
Organism: Chiloscyllium plagiosum; assembly: GCF_004010195.1. Classification (NCBI taxonomy): domain Eukaryota; kingdom Metazoa; phylum Chordata; class Chondrichthyes; order Orectolobiformes; family Hemiscylliidae; genus Chiloscyllium; species Chiloscyllium plagiosum. Next base: position 79,648,022 of record NC_057712.1, on the reverse strand, counting down.
AAGCCTGGCCTTTCCTCATAAGCCAACCCACACATTCTAGCTATCAATCTAGTAAATCTCCTTAATGTATTTACAAAACATAAACTGAAAGAACCGCGGATGCTGGAAATCATAAACAAAACCAGTATTTACTGGAAAAGCTCAGCAGGTCTGGCAACATCTGTGGAGAGAAATCAGTTAACATTTTGGATCAAGTGATTCTTCCTTAAATAAGGAGGTCAAAACTGGAGATATGGAGGTGTTGTTTCTTCGGTATGTTCAAAACTGAAGCATGCTATCTTTTTTGTTTAAAACTGCTGATAATAAAGAATAGTATCCTATTAGCTTTTTTAATGACTTACTGTACTTGCATACTGTAGGCCATCTTGATTCTTCAGCACCCCAGAATTCTGCTGCTGTCCTCCATTTATGTAATCAATTTTATTTTGTTCTTCCAAACAATGTGAACAACTTCACATTTAGCTGGGTCTTGAGATCTAACTGTTACGAATATGTGAAATAGGTCCAAATGTTGTCCACTCAGTCCCTCAAGCTGGCTCCATCATTGAATAAGATCATGGCAATATTCTCCAGCTGCCAGATTTTTGCCCACTTACTGAAACTATCCATCTCTATCTGCATCCTTCTTATGTCATCTTCACAACACACTATCCCACCTATCTTGGTGTGTTCCACAAATTTAGCCACTGTGTATTGGATCTCCTCATTCAAGTCATTGATGTGAATTGTAAAAGGCCGAGCCTGAGTACAAACATCCTGCAAATCTAAGACCATTGGTGCATACTTTGATGATGCAAAGTCCACCTTAATAGCAGCTGGGGACTCGTGTCACAACTGGGAAATCCATCTTACAGACTAATCAAACAACAACAAGGCAGAATCGTACGCAAAGAATCATAACTTACACACAATGTCCCAGGCACCACCATCAGCAACCCAGATATGGAGTGATTTTATTATGAAGAGAGGTTGAGAAGGTTGGGCCCATCCTCAGTGAAATTTGGAGCGACGAGAGGAGACCTTATTGAAACAATTTAGATTCTCAGGAGGCTTGACAGAGTAGTTGAGGACAGGTTTGTTTCCCCTTGGGGAAGAATCTAGAAGCAGGATGCACAATCTCACACATTTAAGACAGAAATTAAGAATTATTTCTTCCCTCAGAAGATAGTGAAACTGTAGAATTCTTTACTGCAGAGGGCTGCAGATCTGGGTCATGTGGTATTTCCACAGCTGAATGGACATATTTTTTACTTAGTAAGAAACCCAGGGTTATAGTAAAAAGACAGGAAAGTGGAGTTGAGAATTATCAAATCACCCATGATCTCATTTTTCAGCACAGCAGACTTGATGGGATAAATGCCCTACTTCTACTCCAAATTCTTATGATCTTATGACCAACTCCAATATTCAGCATTTTTAACAATTTCTTAAATACAGAAGCAGTCTATGTCCAAATTCAGCAAAACCTGGACAATGTCCAGGTTCAGGCCGACAACTGGCAAGTAACATTTACACCATCCAAGTGCCAGGCAATGAACATCTCCAACAAGAGAGAATCTAACCTCACCCCATGGCATTCAAGTACCACCAATAGTGATTCTCCACAATAAATATCCTGAGGATTATCATTGACCAGAAGTGGAACTAAGCTAGCTGTCTAAACACTGCCACTACAAGAGCAGATCAGAAGCTAGGAATCCTCCATCAGTAACTTGCCTCACATTATTCCACCAAGAGCTTAAATGCTCACTGAAGGGTGCAAATTGGTGGCAAGTTGAGAAAGTCTCCAATAGACATTTTCTCACAGCATTTAATTGTTAAGGTGTAAAGAGGAGGGTAAGTATTTCTCTATAATCAATCACCAAAATATGTTGTCCTCATCACCTTGCTTGCCAATTCCAGGGAAAGGTTAATCATGCCCCTAGGTCCACAATATTTTGTCATGCCTCTTCTGAATCTTCAAGAAATGCTGTGTCATCAGAGTACTGCAAGTTTGTTATGTTCTCGCCTCCAGGTTTTAAGTACATCTAAATTGTCTAATTGAAAATATATCTAATTCGCTAAGTATTTGTCCAGTGCACAGATTGAATTGTTCAGGTGACAGTAGACAGCCTTTTGTACTCCCTCCCACTTAAACCCAACCTGATTATTCTCCTCGACTGGTATTTGTTATGTGGTCCCATTACAGGCTCTCAGATCTTTGGTGCCAACATCACATTTCAGCAACTTTTGCATCAACATTTGGTGAGAAATACAGTCAAATGCTTTTTCATAGTTTTTGAACTGTTTAGGAATAGTCTTGTTTACTTCACTTTTGTTCCCACACCAGATGTAAATTTGCATGTGTTTTGTTAATCTCTGCTACAAGTATGTTATTATTTCTTTCTGCTATGATTTTCAAGATCACGGTAATGAGATGACTCATTAAATTACGGTTCTAAAAATATTACAGCCCATTGTCTAAAATTTTTTAGAATACTTAACTATTGAATACCCAAAATAATTTTGACCTGTACTTTTGAACGTTTTTGAATGGGTAATGTTAATGTAATATCATAGTTGCTGGAATAATTGTCCAGAGGCTCACTGTAATGTTCTGGGCCCATGCGTTTACATCACACCATAGCACCTATGGAATTTAAATTCAATTAATAAATCTGGAATATAAAGGTAGTCACGATAATAATGACCATGATTGTTGATTTCACTTGATATTAAAAAAAACTGGGTCACGAATGCCCTTTCGGAGGGAAAATCTGCCATCCTGAAATAGTCTGGCCTCATGGTTGACTCATACTCACCCTCTGAAATGGCGAACCAAGCCACTCAGTTCAAGGGCAGTTAGACAAAGGCAACAAACGCTGTCTTCTCCAGTGTTACTTATGTCACCAATAAAACTAACAAATTTCTTTTATCACTTCTAATTTTGTTCCTCCAATGGCTTTCAGATGTCCTTTCATTCCATTATCTATGGTTGTAGCTTTTCTTGACCTCATCAATTTCAAAACGTTCTTTGCATCTGATATTGAAAACTTTATTACTTCATTTGCCTCTGTCTCATGAGGGCTCTCATGAGTTGGATCATTGTATTTATGTTACTATCGTTTTTTTCTATCTGTCCACAATTTCACCTTCTGGTGAATAACTCCATCCAAGTCTAAATCATAGAAAAGAACATATACATTGATTTCTATATTTAGCTATTAGTATAAAAATAAATTTCTGTACACCGGGTCAAGGTCATAGAGTCTTAGAGTCACACAGCATGAAAACAAACCAATTCACACTAACCATGTTCCCAAACTGAACCGATCCCATCTGCCTGTGCTTGGCCCATATCGCTCCAAACCTTTCCCATTTGTGAACTTATCCAAATATCTTTTAAAGTTGTAGCTGTGCCTACATCTACCACTTTCTCTGGCAGTTCATTCCACATATGAACCACTCTCCGATCAAAAACATTGCCCCTCATGTCTTTTTAAAATCTTTCTCCTCTGATCTTAAAAATATCTCCCCTAGCTTTGAACGCCTCCACCCTTGTCACTCATCTTATCTATGTCCAACCTGAATCTGTATCTACATATCACAATACCTTACGGATTATTTGCTCCAATCTATAGTTTAATTTTAGACAAAATATAAAAGTGCTGAAACCAGTTCAGCGTGCTTTGACAATGCTGCCATAATCAAAGCTGTATGTATGGTGTAGGGTGCATATCATATCCTGACTTGAATAAAGAAAAGTATCAGAAGAATTTATGAATACAACCTTCAAGATTCCTGAAGAAGGGCTTATGCCCGAAACGTCGATTCTCCTGTTCCCTGGATGCTGCCTGACCTGCTGCGCTTTTCCAGCAACACATTTTCAGCTCTGATCTCCAGCATCTGCAGACCTCACTTTCTCCTCTAATGTATCATCGGAACTAAGCAAAGGTTAAAGTATGATGAAGAGAAATACTGTGGGAGCTAGAGATCTGAAGTAAAAAGGAACGTGCTGAGAAGCTCTGTAACTCTAAGTCACATGTGAAGAGAGAAACAAAGTTAAGATTTGGGAGAAAGAGTCTATCAGACCCAAAACATTGACAAATATGTAATAGATTTTGGGTAGGCAGAAGTCATAGGGTCATAGGAATCTACAGCACAGAAACAGACCCTTCAGTCCAACTTGTCCATGTTGACCAGATATCCCAATCTGACCTAGTCCCACCTGCCAGCACCCGGCCCATATCCCTACAAACCCTTCCTATTCATATACCTATCCAGATGCCTTTTAAATGTTGTAATTGTACTAACCTCCACCACTTCCTCTGGCAGCTCATTCCACACACACAACCTTCTGCATGAAAACGTTGCCCCTTAGGTCTCTTTTATATCTTTCCCCTCTCACCCTAAACCTATGCCCTCTAGTTCTGGACTCCCCCACCCCAGGGAAAAGACTTTGTCTATTTGCCCTATCCATGCCCCTCATGAATTTATTTAAATTAAATTCCATCTGCCATTCTCAGCCCATTGACCCATCCGAGCAAGATCCAGTTATAATCTAAGTTAACCTTCTTCGCCATCCACTACACCTCCAACTTTGGTGTCGTCTGCAATCTTATTAACTATACCTCCTATGTTCACAACTAAATTATTTATATAAATGATAAACTGTAATGGACCCAGCAATGATCCTTGTGGCACTCCACTGGTCACAGGCCTCCAGTCTGAAAAACAACCCTCCACCACAACCCTCTGTCTTCCACCTTTGAACCAGTTCCACATCCAAATAGCTGGTTCTCCTTGCATTCCATGTGATCTAACCTTGCAAACCAGTCGCCCATGAGGAACCTTGTTGCATGCCTTACTGAAGTCCATATAAACCATGTCCACCGTTCTGCCCTCGTCAATCCTCTTTGTTACTTCTTCAAAAAACTCAATCATGTTCCTGAGACATGATTTCCTATGCACAAAGCCATGTTGACTAAACCTGATTGGATCTTGCCTTTCCAAATACATGCACATCCTGTCCTCAGGATTTCCTCCAACAATTTGCCCACCACTGAGGTCAGGCTCACTGGTCCATAGTTCCCTGGCTTGTCCTTACCACCTTTCTTTAACAGTGGTGTCATGTTAGCCAACCTCCAGTGTTCTGGCACCTCACCTGTGACTATTGATGATACAAATATCTCAGCAAGAGGCCCAGCAATCACTTCTCTAACTTCCCACAGAGTTCCAGGGTACACCTGATCAGATCCTGGGGATTTAACCACTTTTATGTGTTTCAAGATATCCAGCAGTTCCTCCTCTATAATATGGACATTTTTCAAGATGTCACCATCTATTTCCCTACATTCTATATATTCCATGTCCTTTTCAACAGTAAACACTGAGGGAAAATATTCATTTATTATTTCCCCCATCTCCTGCAGCTCCACACATTGGCTGCCTTGCTGAGGGGCCCTATTGTCTCCCTAGTTACTCTTTTGTCCTTAAGCTATTTGTCAAAACCCTTTGGATTCGCCTTAATTCTATTTGCCAAAGCTATCTCATGTCCTCTTTTTGCCCTCCTGATATTCCTCTTTAGTATACTCCGACTGCCTTGATACTCTTCTAAGAATTCACTCAATCTCTCCTGTTTATACCTGACACATGCTTCCTTCCTTTTCTTAACCAAACCCTCAACCTATCTCATCATCCAGCATTCCCTATACCTACTAGCCTTGCCTTTCACTGTAACAGAAATATACTGTTGCTGGTCTCTTGTTATCTCTTTTTTGAAGGCTTCCCATTTTCCAGTCGTCCTTTTAGCTGCGAACATCTGCCCTCGATCAGCTTTTGAAAGTTTAGATTAGATTAGATTACAGTGTGGAAACAGGCCCTTCGGCCCAACAAGTCCACACTGACCCGCCGAAGCGCAACCCACCCATACCCCTACATTTACCCCTTACCTAACACTACGGGCAATTTAGCATGGCCAATTCACCTGACCCTGCACATCTTTGGACTGTGGGAGGAAACCGGAGCACCCGGAGGAAACCCACACAGACACGGGGAGAACGTGCAAACTCCACACAGTCAGTCGCCTGAGTCGGGAATTGAACCCGGGTCTCAGGCGCTGTGAGGCAGCAGTGCTAACCACTGTGCCACCATGCCGCCTAATACCATCAAAATTAGCCTTCCTCCAATTTAGAACTTCAACTTTTAGATTCGGTCTATTCTTTTCCATCACTATTTTAAAAACTAATAGAATTATGGTCGCTCCCCCACTGACATCCCAGTCATCTGCCCTGCCTTATTTCCCAAGAGTAGGTCAAGTTCTGCACCTTTTCTTGTAGGTAAATCCACATACTGAATCAGAAAGTTTTCTTGTACACACTTAACAAATTCCTCTCCACCTAAACCTTTAACACTCTGGCAGTGCCAGTCTATGTTTGGAAAGTTAAAATCCCCTACCATCCACCCTATTATTCTTACAGACACCTAAAATCTCCATACAAGTTTGTTTCTCAATTTCCCGCTGACTATTAGGAGGCCTATAATACAATCCAATTAAGGTGATCATTCATTTCCTATTTCTCAGTCCACCCAAATAACATCCCTGGATGTATTTCCGGGAAAATCCGCCCTCAGTACAGCTGCAACGCTATCCTTTATCAAAAATGCCACCCCCTTCCTCTCTTGCCTCCCTTTCTATCTTTCTTGGAGCATTTGTATCCTGGAACATTAAGCTGCCAGTCCTGCCCATCCCTGAGCACATCTCTATAATTGCTATGATATCCCAGTCTTGAGTTCTTAACCATGCCCTGAATTTATCAGCCTTCCCTGTTAGGCCCCATCTATTGAAATAAATGCCGTTTAATTTATCAGTCCTACCTTGTTCTCTGCTTTGTTCCTGCCTGCCCTGACTGTTTGACTTGCTCCTTTTCCCAAAGATTGATCTCTTTCCTCACTATCTCTTGGATCCCACCACCCCCCACAACCTTACTAGTTTAAATCCTCCCGAGCAACTCTGACAAATTTCCCTGCCAGTATATTAGTCCCCTTCCAATTCAGGTGCAATCCATTCTTCATGTACAGGTCACTTCTACCCCAGAAGAGATTCCGATGATCCAAAAATATGAACCCTTCTCCCATGCACCAGCTCCCACACATTCATCCACTCTATCCTCCTATCCTAAAATAACAATAGTCACCTCCAAAACCTAAAATACCTCAAAAAAGTAGGTCTTATAGCCACAAATCCATCCTCCATCTTGGATTAGTGAGTGAAAAACATAGAATCTCAACTATGCAGAAAGAGGCCACTCAGCCCATTGAGTCTGCACTAAATTTCCAAACACCATCCCACCCAGACCCGTACCACCACATTTCACCAGGGCTAACTCACCTAGCCTACACATCCCTGGACACTACAGGCAATTTAGATCGATCTACCCAACCAGCACATCTTTAGACTGTGGGAAGAAACCAGAGCACCCGGAGGAAACCCATACAGACACAGGGAGAATGTGCAGACTCCACACAGCCAATTACCCCAGACTGGAATCAAACCTGAGTCCCTGGCGTTGTCAGGCAGCAGTACAAATCACTGAGCAATTGTGCCATCTATGCGTTAAGGGTAAGAATAAAATGGAAAGGTCTATAATAGTCATTTAGGAAAGACTAAATGACTAAAGGCATTTTGGCAAAGGGTAAAATGATGATATAGATGTTATGACCAAATGGAGTGTGGATGGCTGGATAGCAGCCATCTAAGTGCAAAGTAAACACATAAGGAAATGAATTAACCAAAATGGAGCCAAATGTTTAGACATTGTTAATGCAAATGCCTCATTAGTAAAATATTGTTGAGAGGCTTCATCCTTAAAGCATTGCTAACAATGGTCCATTTGGAGTGATGAGTACATTCTTAGAAGTTGTTTTTAAATAAGAGGTTGCAAAACAGAGTCTAGATTTTTATGACCCGTAAGATACTTTTTGCAAGTCACATGGCTTCATTGAATTGCTTGGACTTATTTACTGGAAATCATATGCCTCAGTTCATGGCTTTGCTTTGGACATTGCTTGAGTTTTAGTTGTATAGAGCCTGCTGAGAGAAAGAAGCTACGCAGCTCCCAGCTTATCCTCTGCTTTTCTGAGAGAACTGCCTTGAAGAGACCAAAGTGAAAACTGAAAAATATGATGTAGCTGTTCACCTAAAAAGCCACTTAATGGTTGATTATTCCTGATGGAACACTGTTAAAAATCCAAGTGACATCTGGCTACATTTGGTTACACCCATTGACATGTGCAAGGATGTCTACTGAAAGCCAACTGGAACAGTCACAACTTATGTTTTTTTCCTTCAAGGACTAACAATTACTAGCCAAATGATTTCTTAAAATGAATCTCTGTGGAAAAATGTTCTGCATTGTTATTTTTTAATTGCTATGTTTGGTTGTGTTGGGTAATTTAGAAAACTAAATGTTTATACACTCTTATGTCTTAATCAGCTTTACAAAAATCAATAATTTTGTGGTTTATCAAAGAAAGTTGATGATAGCTTTTTTTATTCTAAACCTAATATAGATACATTATACAATTGGTCACATCTAAGAAAAAAATCAGGAATTTATGAGCAGTCCGGGATTAAAATCCTCAACAAACTATCTACAAATAACATTGGCTAACTTTTGCAAATCACTCAGGGCTTAACCATTCTTCTTCTGAACAGATTTGGAAACTGACAAAGCCAGGAGTGAAGAAGCGTCAGAATTAACACAACACTTTAACTCTGTTTCTCTCTCCACAATTGCTGCCAGACCTGCTGAGTTTTTCTATAGATTTTTGTGTTTGCGTCTGATTTTTCATAAGATTCACTTCAGTGCCAAGAAACGTGGTGTACTTCTTTGATCCTTCTCATTTAGTATGACCCCACTTCCAATTAAGTGTTTCTGGATGAGCCCCCAATGTTATGTTGTCAATGGAGCTGGAGATGTGCAAAGTTTATCTTGTCCCGCCAGTCCACTGGTCACAACATACACTTAAATGTTTTAACCAGTTAATGTTCTGGCCAATTATATATTTTATTTATATTATGGTCTATCAAAAAGGTTTCTTTAGTATTGCTGAGAAAAGACATAGTTTATCAAAGCTTTTCGTCTTGCACTCATCAAGGCATTTTGCAAGAATATATAAATTCAAGAACATAAATTCAGTAATATATAAATTCAAACATTTATGCTACATAAGAGGAGGTTAGCACCTGAACGCTGAGTCATAGAGGCACTGTTATGATAGAACGGACTCATTAATGCTGATTGATCTTACCAATAAGCCTTTGTAAACAGGGCAGGTTGACCAATTGCTCAGGGCATTGTTCAGTGGAATAAACTAGCAAGTTGCTGTCACCTATATTGATGATTTGAAACAGACACAGGGCATGTACACGTTCTTACTGCCTTCAAAGAGGCGGGTGTGTGGATTAAAATATGTGGCTTCCTGTAGATGCAAGTATGTAACACTACGAACCCCATGACAATCAGATTGTCAGCTTAATTCCTCATACACCATAAAGGATATTAATGCACCAGAGGTGTTTAGGCAACAATTTATAATAACTTCATGGTCATTATTACTGCGACTCTTTATCAGATTTAAATTTCACCAGCTATTGTGGTGGCATTTGCACCTGTGTTTCCTAAGCATTAGACTGCACCTCCGGATTACTCGCCCAATTTTTTTTCTTTTTTTAATGAGGACATGGCTGGCTAGTTTGAGATTTATTGCCCAACCCAGAGGCTGCATTTACTGCCCATCCCTGAGAGCAGTTAAGAGTCAGTCAATCACATTGCCGAGGGTCTCAAGTCATATCTAGGCCAGACTGAATAAGCATGACGGTTCCCTTCTCAAAAGGACATTAGTGAACCAGATGGGTTTTTCCGAGACTTGACAATGGATTCATGGTTGTCAGTAGACTCTTGATTCCAAATTTTTATTGAATTCAAATTCCATCATCTGCCATGGCAAAATTCAAACCTAAATCCCCAGATCAATATGGTGATCTCTGAATTAGTAACCCAGCATTAATACCATTAGGCCATTGTCTCCCCTCTGGATTAGTGGTGCTGGAAGAGCACAGCAGTTCAGGCAGCATCCAAGGAGCTTCGAAATCGACGTTTCGGGCAAAAGCCCTTCATCAGGAATAAACCAGAATCTGGTTTCCAGCATCTGCAGTCATTGTTTTTACCTCATCGTCTCCCCTTGATTACTACGACATTATCTTCAAATGAAATAAAACAAAAGCTGTGGACACACTGGGATATTATTGGACTGCTACATTTGGCAAAAGTCTGTACAAATATTAATTTAAATGTTAACACACTCAGTTTTATTCAGATACTTTTATGCTGATAACCTTGTGAGTTAGGGCTTCTCAAAGAGGTCATCAGGTAACCAAGCAGGGTCATAAGCTGAAAATTTGGAGCCATTAGTTCCAAGAGAGAACTGGCTGTTGCAGATCTCTGACCTGCGTACTCCCACCCACTCCCCCCCAAACACCTGCTGGCCTCACAGGTACACTGCCGCTGAACCCTATCCTCGGTTCTCATAGTTGTGATTGGGAGGGCCGCAACAGTTTTCATGCACTAAAATGAGATTGCAGTGGGAAAAAGTTTGAGAAGTACTGCCTTAATAACTTAAAAACAAAACTTTCTCCATAAATTAAGCTTGTTTTGTTGTGTCTCTACTGGCTTGAAGGAGTTTTGGTGGTCAAACCTGTTTAACTTATATTTCATAGCATCTAAACTATTTGAAGGTACTAGCACAGATGTATATTGAATTGCATTCATGACATTCCTATTCTGTCTCAATTATATACTGGATCCATGACAAAGCTTGCATTAGGGTAGGGATTTTGTTTCAGGCAGTGATATTTGAACAATTCACCTTTGTGGTATTGTGACGACATTTAAACAGCTTTAGCAGCTGAGTGACAAAAATATTCATAGCATATTTCAACAGATTTATGTCCTTGTGTAAGTAGAAACCAGAAAATCTCATGTGTTTAAAAAGGTTAGGTGCTGAAAATAATGGGATTTTAGCATGTAAGTTAAGCAACACCCATTGATTGTGAAACAGACAGCACTCGACCTATTTGCGATCTGCTCATTTTCAGCAATTTCAATGTCAAGGCAGTGCTAACAAAGTCTGGAATTGCTTTTATAGGCACAGTATTTATATGGTGGCCAAGTTAAGTTTCAAATTAATTAATACCTCCAGATGTTAATGGTGGGGGAGTTCAATGATGGCAATGTCACTGAACAATAAGAAAGAGGTGTTAGAGGTGTTCACTGCCTGGCACTTGTATCCTGCAGTCATTACTTGCCACTTATCAGCCCACATCTGATTGTTGTCTAAGTCTTGCTGCATATAAACACAAACTACTTCAATATTCAAACACCCTGACCCAGAGTATATTCTTTGCCCTTGCCACCTTTGAGTGGCATTCACCGGAGGAATACTGATTCAGCAGCTGAAGAAAAGAATAGGTGGTGAGCAGCAGGAGGTTTCCTTGCCCATGTTTTACTTGAGGCATGAGATTTCATGAAGTAGGGGAGGGACGTCTCAGACACAGCCACATAGATGGGTTAACTCCAGGAAAGGTAAGAGACATAGGCAGCTAGCGCATAAGTCTTTTGTGGATATACCCATTTCAAACAGGTATGCTGTTTTGGAAAATGTAGTGGGTGATGCATTCTCAGGGGAATGTAGCACAAACAGCCAAGTTTCTGGCATTGAAACTGGCTCTAATGCACCGAGGGGTACGTCGGCTTCCAAGAGATTAATTGTGTTAGGGGATTCTGTAGTCAGAGGTACAGATAAACGTTTCTGTGGCCAGCAACGAAAAAGCAGAATGGGGTGTTGCTTCCCTGGTACCAGGATCAAGGATGTCTCAGAGAGGGTGCAGAACTTTCTCACGGGGGAGAGGGGCCGGCAAGAGGTCATTGTCCACATTGGAACGAACGACATAGGAAGGAAAAAGGTTGAGATTCTGATGGGAGATTACAGAGAGTTAGGCAGAAATTTAAAAAGGAGGTCCTCAAGGGTAGTAATATCTGAATTACTCCCGGTGCTACAAGCTAGTGAGGGCAGGAATAGGAGGATATAGCAGATGAATGCATGGCTGAGGAGCTGATGTATGGGAGAAGGATTCACATTTTTGGATCATTGGAATCTCGTTTAGGGTAGAAGTGACCTGTACAAGAAGGACGGATTGCACCTAAATTGGAAGGGGACTAATATACTGGCAGGGAAATTTGCTAAAGCTGCTCGGGAGGATTTAAACAAGTAAGTTGGGAGGGGTGGGACCTAGGGAGATAGTGAGGAAAGAGATCAATCTGAGACTGGTACAGTTGAGAACAGAAGCGAGTCAAACATCAGGGCAGGCAGGGACAAGGTAGGACTAATAAATTAAACTGCATTTATTTCAATGCAAGGGGCCTAACAGGGAAGGCAGATGAACTCAGGGCATGGTTAGGAACCTGGGACTGGGATATCATAGCAATTACGGAAATATGGTTCAGGGATGGGCAGTACTGGCAGCTTAATGTTCCAGGATTAAAATGCTATAGGAAGGATAGAAAGGGAGGCAAGAGAGGAGGGGGAGTGGCATTTTTGATAAGGGATAGCATTACAGCTGTGCCAAGGAAGGATATTCCTGGAAATACATCTAGGGAAGTTATTTGGGTGAACCTGAGAAATAAGAAAGGGATGATAACCTTATTGGGATTGTATTATAGACCCCCTAATAGTCAGAGGGAAATTGAGAAACAAACTTGTAAGGAGATCTCAGCTATCTGTAAGAATAATAGGGTGGTTATGGTCGGAGATGTAACTTTCCAAACATTGACTGGGGCTGCCATAGTGTTAAGGGTTTAGATGGACTCTTGGGAAATAAGGCAGGGCAGGTGACTGAGGTGTCAGTGGGGGAGCGCTTTGGGGCCAGCAACCATAATTCTGTTAGACTTAAAATAATGATGGAAAAGGATAGACCAGATCTAAAAGTTGAAGTTCTAAATTGGAGAAAGGCCAATTTTGATGGTATTAGGCAAGAACTTTCGAAAGCTGATTGGGGGCAGATGTTCGCAGGTAAAGGGATTGCTGGAAAATGGGAAGCCTTCAGAAATGAAATAACCAGAATTCAGAGAAAGTATATTCCCGTCAGGGTGAAAGGAAAGGCTGGTAGCTATAGGGAATGCTGGATGACTAAAGAAATTGAAGGTTTGGTTAAGAAAAAGAAGGAAGCATATGTCAGGTATAGACAGGATAGATCGAGTGAATCCTTAGAAGAGTATAAAGGAAGTAGGAGTATACTTAAGAGGGAAATCAGGAGTGCAAAGCGGGGACATGAGATAGCTTTGGCAAATAGAATTAAGGAGAATCCAAAGAGTTTTTACAAATACATTAAGGACAAAAGGATAACTAAGGAGAGAATAGGGCCCCTCAAAGATCAGCAAGGAGGCCTTTGTGTGGAGCCACAGAAAATGGGGGAGATACTAAATGAGTGTTTTCCATCAGCATTTACTGTGGAAAAGGATATGGAATATATAGACTGCAGGGAAATAGATGATGACATCATTGAAAAATGTCCATATTACAGCTGGATGTCTTGAAATACATAAAAGAGGATAAATTCCCAGGACCTGATCAGGTGTACCCTCAAACTCTGTGAGAAGCTAGGGAAGTGATTGCTGGGCCTCTTGCTGAGATATTTGTATCATCAATAGTCACAGGTGAGGTGCCGGAACACTGGAGGTTGGCTAACATTACACCACTGTTAAAGAAAGGTGGTAAGGACAAGCCAGGAAACTATGGACCAGTGAGCCTGATGTCAGTGGTGGGCAAATTGTTGGAGGGAATCCTGAGGGACAGGATGTATGTGTATTTGGAAAGGCAAGAACAGCTTAGGGATAGCCAACATGGCTTTGTGCGTGGGAAATCATGTCTCACAAACTTGATTGAGTTTTTTGAGGAAGTAACAAAGAGGATTGATGAGGGCAGAGCGGTAGATGTGATCTGTATGGACTTCAGTAAGGCATTTGACAAGGTTCCCCATGGGAGACTGATTAGCAAGGTTAGATCTCACGGAATACAGGGAGAATTAGCCATTTGGATACAGAACTGGCTCAAAGGTGGAAGACAGAGTGTGGTGGTGGAGGGTTGCTTTTCAGACTGGAGGCCTGTGACCAGTGGAGTGCCACAAGGATCGAAAGGGTAAATAGGCAAAGTCTTTTCCCTGGTGTCGGGAAGTCCAGAACCAGAGGGCATAGGTTTAGGGAAAAAAGGAAAAGATATAGAAGAGCCTTACGGGGCAACTTTTTCACACAGAGGGTGGTACATGTATGGAATGAGCTGCCATAGGAAGTGGTGGAGGCTGGTACAATTGCAACATTTAAGAGGCATTTGGATGAGTGTATGAATAGGAAGGGTTTGGAGGGATATGGGCCGGGTGCTGGCAGGTGGGACTAGATTGTGTTGTGATACCTGGCCGGCATGGACGAGTTGGACCGAAGGGTCTGTTTCCATTCTGTACATCTCCATGACTCTATGACTCTATAAATTTGGAGTCAGCTTGAGGACCTTCATGTCCATTCTCTCCTGACTGTATATCGCCTTTGATAGATCTGTCATACTAGTTAGACAGGACATACCAGAATAGATAACTATCCTTTTGGAAAGCTTTCACAATTTTGCATCTCCCATTTCAGAGGAAAATAAAGAATTAATTTAGCTTCTGGTGTGGAGTCAACTATTATCCACAGTAAGAAATTTCCACACTTGATAGAGATTAGTAAACTAATGTTTTTTATGATAATCCTCTAGTTTCATCATACTATCTTCAGATTTCAGATGTTATGATTAATTACATTTAAATTCTACCAGCTGCCTCACTCAGATTTGAGCTCATGCTTCCAGTGTATTCATCTGAGCAACTGGGATTCCATTTCCATTGCAGTGATCTCCTTCACACAATAATAGATTCCATAAAGGGGCTGCATTTCATGTGCATCTGCAGTTTGATTATGTCTTCTTTCAATACTTTTGTCAAGCTTCCTTCTATATTCCCACCTGTTTTCAGAACTCAGCATTGATACCGACTGTAGCGTAAAGAATCAGGCAGCCCTGCCCAGCTCAGATCCTTTTGCTGTCTTCACTGCTGCTGTCAAATTCCAGTCATAGACAGAATAAATTGCCTCCTTCTTCTCAATTGCCTTTTGTGGGTATTTGAAGTTTCCTCCATCAGGGCCAGATTGCCATTAATTAGAATGAGAACCCCTACAATGTGGAAAAAGGCCCTTCGCCCCAACAATTCCACACTGACCCTCCGAAGTGTAACCCACGCAGACCCAGTCCTCTACCCTATATTTACCTCTGAATAATGCACCTAGTCTACACATTCCTGAACACTATGGACAATTTAGCATGGCTAATTCACCTAACCTGCACAACTTTGCGATTGTAGGAGGAAACCCATGGAGACATGGTGAGAATATGCAAGCTCCACACAGACAGTTGCCTAAGGCTGGAATCAAACCCCGGTCCCTGGTGCTATGAGGCAGCAGTGCTAACCACTGTGCCACACTTTCTGCACCCTCTTCAGGGAACACCATATCCAGAAAAGAGTAAAAGGGTGCTGCCTGGACCGGTAGGTGTGAGCTATGAGAAAAGATCAGATTGGCTGTGATTGCTTTCCTGGAGCAGCAGCTCTTGAGAGAGAACCTGGTAGAGGTGTATAAGATAATGAGTGTTATAGATGAAGAGGATTGGAAAGCACTTTTTCCATTAGCATAGGTGATAAAAGGCTAAGAGGAGATTGGAGACATAGCTTTTTACTCAGAGGTGATATGAGCCTGAAACGTACTACCTGAAAGAGTTGGTTGTGTCTGAAACCCATGGTATTTAAGTAGCATTTAAATATTCATTTGCATTGCCATAGCCTCAGGGCTACGGGTCAAACCTGGAAAATGAGACTGATGTTGTCAGATCTTTTTTAACTGGCACAGATATCTTGAATTGAATGGCCTCCTTCTGTGCTAAAAAAGTCCATGAGTCAATATATTTATGGAATTGTCTCTGGAATCCCAAACTCTCAGGTTCCAGTTCCACATGATTATAACGTGCATGTTCAGTCATTATTATTATTAGAATAAAGATTCAATTGGGGCCATGGGGAGATTTGTGCTTCTCCTGTTTCTGGTTCCATTTTAATGAATCTCTCTGAACCTTCTACAAAACCTTCACATCCTTCTGATGCCCAAAATTAGAAATCATAGTCACAATAAGGTTAAATTGTTTTATATAGGTTCAGCAAAATGGATTCATCTTTGTACTCTACGCCTCTATTTATAAAGTGCAGTGTGGTGCACTCGACATACACAAATTCGTCAACAATTACTTACAACTTGGTCGTTCATATTATGGAAGTACCTCGGCTTCTTTGAATTGGCCCAATGTAATGACTAGAGAACAACATCCAACGGAGTTAAACCTCACAATCACACAAACAATAACTCCAGGAACAAATTAAAATATTTTTAACTCACAGTGACATATTCAATTGCCGCGTAACTCCTGGTTTCACTTCCAAGTATAAAAATGGCAAATTAGCACTAACCAATTCACTTACAATATTCTGCTGTATCTATCCACCCATGTGGACTTGAACAGAAAGATTACATTTTGCATTGAGTAACAATTTTTTCTCATTTTAAATTAAAACTAACTACACTTACCAGCACCAAGCATATTATAGGATAACAAACTATTATAAATGTCAAGAATACTGAGCAGAGAGGGAGCATCTGTGGAGAGAGAAATAGATCCACTTGAGCTCTATGATTTGTATACACTCTGATAGAGGGTCACTGACCTTGGTTTCTCTCCGCATAATGCTGCCAGACATGCATTAAATTTCTAAACTTCCCATTGTTAATAGAACAAGAATAAACCCCTTTGCAGCCTCCTTTTCCTTGCTCCCCCCAACACACACAGTCTCCTTCTCAGGGGAAATCTGTGCACCCAGATTCAGCACAGCAAATAGTCTAGAGTATATTTCAACATTCCCGTTCCTGCAGAACATCTAGTGTGGGAATTTAATTTCATGTGACAAGTTGCAGCATGATTTAAGCAAAACTACATCTAACAATAGTTGGTCAAACAATGTTTATTCACTTCAATTATTGAAGGTCTTTATGTCAATAAGAACTAATAAATACATTCAAAAGAGATTGAGATAAATTGCCCTTCTGTGGCAATTACATTCATTGGGGACCTTTGTAGAATGGACTGAAGTAATAATAAGAACAGTTAGCATGGCTTTCTGTGGGGAAGGTCTTGTCTCACAAATTTGGCTGAGATTTTTGAGTAACTGACAAAGATCATTGATGAAGATAGGATAGTGGATGTTATACCCACCTACATGTTGTCTACACCTTTACTAAGGTGTTTGACAAGGTCCCAAATGGTAGGCTGGTCCAGAAGATTAAGTCACATGGGATTCACAAAGAGTTGGTAAGTCTGATACAACATCAACTTTGTCATGAAAGACAAAAGGTGGTTGTGAAATTATGTTTTTCCAAAAGAAGGTCTGTGACAATTAGTGTTCTGCAAGGATCAATGCTGAGATCTCTGTTGTTTGAAATATATATTTATATAAATGATTTAGATGAAAATATAGGTTGCCTGATTACTAAGTCTTCAGACAACATGAAAATCGGTGGAGTTATGGATGGTGAGGAAGGTTGTCAAAGAATACAACAGGATATAAATCAGTTGGAGAGTTGAGTGGAGAAATGGAGTTTAATCCAGATAAGTGTGAAGTGATCCAATTTTTGGAGGTCAAATACAAGAGGATAGTATACAGTAAATGGCAGGATCCTGAGGAGCATTAATATACAGAGGGACCTTGGGGGTGCAGGTCCACAGCTCCCAGAAAATGCCAACACAAGTGGATAAGGTGATTAGGAAGCAATTGGTCTTCATCAGTCAGTGCAGTGAGTATAAAAGTTAGCAAGTAAAAGGAGATATTGGACACACTTTGGATTGTTTTCACTAGTGTTATAAGGCGGAAGTTGAACCCCCTCTGACATGTAAAACTGAAATATCCAAAGAGGAGTGCCTCGCCCTATAATCTATAAAAAGAGCGTGAAAAGTAGTGTTACCTGCTCTTCAGCAACGTCTCGTAGCTAAATAAATTACGTCCCTGACACTCACTTTAAAATCAACAAGTAACAATTTATTTATCTAACCCTAACAGTGGACAAATTAACTAAACCATTAACAAACCAAATGAATCCCTTTTACCGACTAACTATTCCCAAATAAAACAAGATTCTAATGATATGTTGTTCCAATAAATACGAGTCCCACTCATATACTAAAAAAAACTTCGTCTCTCAAAATTACAGCCAGGTGATGGGTCTTCTGGAATGATCTGGGACTTCTTCCGTAGAGTCTTCTGTCAGGAATGTCTCCTCAAATTCTTCTGTCAGGAAAGACTTTCTCTGTCATTTCTTCATCTTTGGTAGCATTATAACTTGGATGCTGCTTTCTCTAATACATAGATGACTATGAGAGCCAATTTCTCTTGTGACAGCTGAGAGTTGTTAAATCTGGTGGATGGTGGTTAGCTCTGGAGTCTCCGTCCAACCGCACCCTTCTTTTATACCCGGTGGTGACATAACAATATTTCATATAAAGGATTGGTCCTCTAATGTCAAAACCATCAAGTTTAAATTTAAAGGTTTTTGGTATGCAGGTGCCTGGTTCTAATTGATTAGATAAATTCAAAACCTGTTGTCTTGATTAAAAACTGCTGCTTGGCCATCTAACTTTTAATACAATTATTTAAGTTTGGGTGCCTTTGAATACAAATATTTCAGTTTAGGTGCGGTCTGTGCACCTTCAAACCCCCTAGCTGCTGCTCACATACAGACATTTAAAATCTATAAGCACCGAGAAAAACACCATCTTTTAAAGGGACCACACAATGCTTTTTCGCCAAGCATTTTACAACTTTACAATTTTACAAACCAAATTCTGTCTTCCTGTCTCTCAACCTACAATTATTCTACCCAACGTTGCAACACTAGAAAGTCAAAGGTTGTCAGGGCTATCCGATAGAAGTAAATAAAATCATGCGAAGCATGGGTAGGATGGATAGTCAGAGTCTTTTTCCCCAGGGTGGAAATGTCAAATATTGGGGGGCATAGTTTAAGGCGAGAGGAGGAAAGTTTAAAAGGAGATGTGCAAAACAATTTTTCTAATGTTCCTGGAACGCACTAGGTGGTTGAAGCGGATATGATAGCAATGTTTAATAGTCATTTAGACACACATGAATAGATAGAGACTGGCCATGTGCAGACAGATGGGATTATGGTAACATCATGGTAACCACAGACATGGTGGGCTGAAGGGTCTGTTCCTATGCTGTACTGTTTTTTTTATCAAATATTATGATATTTTTGAACTGACCTGTACTGATGTTTCAAATTAATCAGTACAACACAGAGAATGTTATTCTTCAGTGGAATGTAGCAAGACAGGAAACAACATACATTTATGACAATCAGTTATGAATGTGATGTTTATTCTTGTTCATCAGATTAAATATTAAGGAAAAAATAACACTGCTGTTTTGTACAAAATCAAGTTAGTTAACAGATTGTCTTTCTTAAATGTCAGGTGCTTCTGCCATCTGCAACTATGCAGAAATTGACATTCCAAAGTTCCTAAAGGGCACCCTGTCTACACAAAGATTGTATTAGGCTGTATGTTATTTCCCTTGTTAAACTACCACTATTTAATGAGATACATCACTGGAGTTAAAATGGTATCAATGATTGAAACTTTTCATTTATTCAAACTGGATGTGCCTTTTTTAAAATATGAATTATCCCACAGTTCTACAGGTATATTGCCTGGATACTGAATTTGATTTGCTTTATTACATAATCAATCTATCATTACCCAATTCATTTCTGCATTGAGTCTGAGGCTGAATTTCTATGTCATCGATTGCAGGTTTACAATGAATGGAATGTTTACTTTCTCTCCCTCCAACAATCTTATCATAACTTTATCCCATTCTTTGGGAGGGCATTAAATAGGAAACCTCCCTATCCAATGTCCTTTTACTAAAATTTGGGTATTACAGCTGAAGGCACTACAGCATTGTAGCTCAATATATTGAATTGCCTCTTGAATCAGTAAGATAAGATTCACATAGGAACTTGCCAGATTTTCCAACATTTAAAATAATCAAAGATTGGTGTGGGATAAATAGTTTCAAATTCATGAGACACGGGCACCAGTACTGGCGAAGGAGGGAGCTGCGCCAATGGAATGGGCTCCACCTGAATCATGCTGGGACCAGAGTCCTGGTGAATTGCATAATTAATGCTGTAGATAGGGCTCGAAACCTAACAGTGTATGGTGGGGGGGAAGAGGGGGTTCAATCAGATGGAGAATTAGAAGTTCAAAGGTAAAAAGTAAGGTAGGATTGTAGGTTAGAGATGGGGCTGATTGTCACCAGAAAAGAAAAGGAAGGAACAAAAATGTGTGAATGTCATATTACACCATAAAGGTGTCGAGAAATTTGATAATAGAGAAAATTTAAAGACTTTGTAGGTTAGTGCACAAAATATTCGGAATACAGTAGATGAAGTAATGAAGTAAATTGAAGTAAATAAATATGAACTCATAGCCATTACGGAATCACGGTTGCAAGGAGTTCAAAACTGGGAACTTAACATTCAGGGATATTTGACCTTTCTGGAAGTCAAGAGGGATTGAAAAGGTGGTGGGGTAACACTGTTAATAAGAGACAAAATGAGGATAATTGTGACAGACAATCTAGGCTCAAATGATGTTCAATCCATTTGGATGGAGGTTAAAAATAGTAAGGGAAAGATGATATTGATAGGAGGAATGCAGACACTTTGCAGAAAATAGCTTCATAGTCATAAAGATGTACAGCACGGAAACAGACCCTTCGGTCCAACCCATCCATGCCGACCAGATATCCCAACCCAATCTAGTCCCACCTGCCAGCACCCGGCCCATATCCCTCCAAACCCTTCCTATTCATATACCCATCCAAATGCCTTTTAAATGTTGCAATTGTATCAGCCTCCACCACATCCTCTGGCAGCTCATTCCATACACGTACTACCCTCTGCATGAAAAAGTTGCCCCTTAGGTCTCTTTTATATCTTTCCCCTCTCACCCTAAACCTATGCCCTCTAGTTCTGGACACCCCAGCCCCAGGGAAAAGACTTTGTCTGTTTATCCTATCCATGCTCCTCATGATTTTGTAAACCTCTATAAGATCACTCCTCAGCCTCTAACGCTCCAGCGAAAACAGCCCCAGCCTGTTCAGCCTCTCCCTATAGCTTAAATCTTCCAACCTTGGCAACATCCTTGTAAATCGTTTTTGAACACTTTCAAGTTTCACAACATCTTTCTGATAGGAAGGAGACCAGAATTGCATGCAATATTCCAACAGTGGCCTAACCAATGTCCTGTACTGCCGCAACATTTTCTCCCAACTCCTGTAATCAATACTCTGACCAAGAAAGGAAGCATTCCAAACACCTTCTGTACTATCCTATCTACCTGTGACCCCACTTTCAAGGAGCTATGAACCTGCACTCCAAGGTCTCTTGTTCAGCAACACTCTCTCGGACCTTACCATTAAGTGTATAAGTACCGCTAAGATTTGCTTTCCCAAAATGCAGTACTTCGTATTTATCTAAATTAAACTCCATCTGCCACTCCTCCACACATTGGCCCATCTGGTCAAGATCCAGTTGTAATCTGAAGTAACCCTCTTTGCTGTCCACTACACCTCCAATTTTGGTGTCCTCAGCAAACTTACTAACTGTACCTCTTATGCTCACATCCAAATCATTGTTACAAATGACAAAAAGTAGAGGACCCAGCACCAATCCTTGTGGCACTCCACTGGTCACAGGCCTCCAGTCTGAAAAATAACCCTGCACCACCACCCTCTGTCTTCTACCTTTGAACCAATTCTGTATCCACGAGATCTAATCTTGCTAACCAGTCTCCCATGGGGAACCTTGACGAATGCCTTAGTGAAGTCCATATAGATCACATCTTCTACTCTGCTCACATCAAACCTCTTTGTTACTTCTTCAAAAAACTCAATCAAGTTTGTGAGAAATGATTTCACACGCATAAAGCCATATTGACTAAACCTAATCAGTCCTTGCCTTTCCAAATACATGTACATCCTGTCCCTCAGGATTCCATCCAACAACTTGCCCACCACCGAGGTCAGGCTCACTGGTCTATAGTTCCCTGGCTTGTCCTTACCACCTTCTTAAACAGTGGCACTACATTAGCCAACCTCCAGGCTTCCGGCTCCTCACCTGTGACTATCGATGATACAAATATCTCAGCAAGAGGCCCAGCAATCACTCCCCTAGCTTCCCACAGAGTTCTCGGGTACACCTGATCAGGTCCTGGGGATTTATCCACTTTTGTGCAGTTCAAGACATCCAGCACTTCCTCCTCTGTAATATGGATATTTTTCAAGATGTCATCATCTATTTCCTTACATTCTATATCTTCCATGTCCTTTTTCATAGTAAATACAAATGCAAAATACTCGTTTAGTATCTCCCCCATTTTCTGTGGCTCCACACAAAGGCTGCCTCGCCTGGCACTATTCTCTCCCTAGTTATCCTTTGTCCTTAACATATTTGTAAACACCCTTTGGATTCTCCTTAATTCTATTTGCCAAAGCTATCTCATGTCCCCATTTTGCCCTCCTGATTTCCCTCTTAAGTGTACTCCTACTGCCTTTATACTCTTCTAAGGATTCACTCGAGCTATCCTGTCCATACCTGATGCTAGAAATTAACAAATATTAGAAACATGTCAAAAAAGAGCAATAATTATAGATGGCATGAATTTTCATGGTGACTGGGTTATTCAAATTGGAAAGGGCAGCTGTGACAACAAATTAATACACAGCATGAGGCAAAGTTTCCTAGAATAATATGTTATGGAGCTAACCAGGGAGCAGGCTACCTTGGATCTGATAATAGGTAATGAGGCAGGTTTAATTAATGCCTTTTGAGTAAATGATCCCCTAGGAAGCAGTGATCATAATGTGATACAATTTAATATTCATTTTGAGAATGAGAAACTTGCATCAGAAGCAACTGTTTTGAATATAAATAAGGTGCATTACAATGAAATGAAGGTAGAGTTAGCTCAAGTGAATGGGACAGATAGATTAGCAGAAAGATACTAAGCAAGCAGTGGCAGACATTTAAGTCTACAATTCATGACTATCAGTAAAGGTACATTCCAGTAAGGAGAAAAGGTTCTAAAAGAGGGAAAAACCAATAATGGCTAACTAAGGAAGTTATTAAATTGAAAAAGACATATAAAGAGGTAACAATCAGTGATAACCCTGAAGACTGTGATAAATTCAGAATCGAGAAAAGGAGGACTAAAAAGATAATAAAGGGAGAGAAAATAAACTATGAAATCAAATTATTGAGGAATATAAAAACTGACAGTAAGAAATTCTTTAAATATTTCAAAAGGAAGAGAGTCATAGAGTCACGTGTCACAGAAAAGACCCTTCAGGTCAGCCAGTCCACGCCGAACATTATCCCAAAGTAAACTAGTCCCACTTCTCTGCTCCCGGCCCATATCTCTCCAAACCTTTCCTATTCATGTACATTTCCAAATGTCTTTTAAATTTTGTAATTGTTGAGAGGTAAAAGTGATCAAAGACCTCTTAGAAAATGAATCTGGAAAGTTATGGGGAACAAGGAAGTGGCAATTGAATTAAATTGATGTTCTGCATCAATTTTTACATGGGAGATACTTCAAACATCCTAATAATACGAAAGATTACAGTGGAGGAATTAAGTCACATTACCATCATTGGGGAAGAAGTATTAGACAAGTGAAAGGCACTGAAGACAGCCAAGTCCCTGGCTCTGACTGCTTGCATCTAGAATCCTAAAAGAGGTAGCAACAGCGATAGCATTGGTTGTAATTTTCCAACAATCCTTGGATTCTGTAGAATATTAAGGATTGAAAACTGCCAATGTAACTCCCCTATTCAAAAATCGAGAGAGGCAAAAAAGAGATGATTATAAGCTGATTCGTCTAACTTCTATTATTGTAAAAAATATTGGAATCAATTACTCAGGATGTAATCACACATAAGGAAGAATCCACGAGGTTAGGATCAGTATATTGGTCTGGGTAGAGAATTGACTAACGGGTAGGAAACAACGAGTGCGGATAAGGGTTTTTTTCCAGGTTGGTGACGTGTGACTAGTGGGGTTCCACAGGAATTAGTGCTGAGACTGCAATAGGTTACAATATATATTAATGACCCGGAGGCACGAGGCGAGTGTGGAATAGCCAAATTTGCAGATGACACAAAAATAAATGAAAGTGGGAGACAAAGAGTATACAGAGAGGTATTGATAGGCTAAGTAAGTGAGCAAAAAGTTGGTAAATGTTGGGATAATGTGGGAAAATGAGAAGTTGTTCATTTTGGAAGGAAGAATAAAAGAACAGGGTATTATTAAAATGGAAAAAACTGCAACTGTGTTTTGTGCTCAAAACACAGAAAGCTAGCACACAGGAAAAGCAGGTAACCAGGAAGGCAAATGGAATGTTGGCCCTTATTTCAAGGGGGTTGGAGTATAAAAGTCAGGAAATCTTACTACAACCGTATAAGGTGCTGGTCAGACTAGATCTGGAATATCGTGAGTAGTGGCTTTTATTTAAGAAAATATACTATTTCATTGGAGTAGGTCAGGGAAAATTCTTTAGGATGATCCCTAGTATGGAGGGGTTCTCTTATGAGCAAAGGCTAAACAGGTTGGGATTTTACTCACTGGAGTTTAGAAGAATGAGAGGTGATCTCATTGAAACATATCGGATACGTAAGGGGATTGACAGGGCAAATGCTGAGAGGATGTTCCCCCTCTTGGGAGAATCTTGAGGGCATATTTTCAGAATTAAGGCATGCCAATTTAAGACAGAGAATGAGGAGGAATTTCTTCACTCAGGGTTGTGAGACTTTGGAGCTCCTTACCAAAGACAGCTGTGGGGGCAGAGTCCTTGTGTATAGTTACAGCTGAGATAGATAGATTCTCTGTCACTACGGGACTCAAAGGTTACGGGAAAGGACAGGAAAGTGGCCATGAGGGTTATCAGATCAGCCACCTCCAATCTTGAAGCAATTTTCCAACAAACCAGACTCAACGAACAATTCCAACCTAATCCAACATTCCTTCCCAACCCAAATACCAACCCCACCTACCTCCTGCAGCATAATATCTCAGACAATGATCGGTGAGATTGTTGGTCTCTTTAGCACAGGGAACAGATGAAGCAATTAGTATTCAATTTAAAATGTGAGGGAGAAAAGGAATAAGAGGTCATGGTAATAGACATAGATGAGTAAAGTTGGGAACTACTTTTGTTCTAAGGCATAAATTCCAAACCATACAGGTCTGTGTATTAAGATGGTTATATGATGTGACATGCAATGTTCTGGTATAAAACTACCTGTCTCACCTTGAGTCTCTCTCTCTCTCGTGTCACAGAGTCAATGTTGTGTGTTTAGTAACATCAGAAAGCACAGGATTCAGATTGTGTGTGTAAAATCTGTAATATTTCAACTCTGTAAACAGTTAGTGTTGTATATAAGTTTCAGGATATCTGTCTCATCTAACCTGACTCTTTGTGGTGTAAGATACATCAGGTATCAAATAGAAAACCACAAACAGCTTCATGGTGGCAGTTAGAGTACACTAGAAGCTAGTTGTGGCAGCTAGTTAGTGGCAATAGATGGCTGAAAAAGTAACAACAGTGTAGCAGTTGTGAGAATTAAACTTAATAACGGTTATCCTTCAATCCATTTGCATTCAGAACCGAAATTCCAATGCAACCAAAACTGAAGTGCTACAACCAAAATTAAAGGTTATAAATCCATATAGAAACACAGTGAATACTTACCCTCTCTTAATAAAAAGAGACAGTAAGTTGAAAACATCATCCAGGTAGCCCCATGTCAACTACATAAGAGAATAGTTCCTATAAACAATCAAGGTTATGCAGCTACCCAACAGATAAAATAAGCTGCTATTGCACGAGAGTGCTGATCTGCATTTTTAAAAAATAACAATGTTTTAAATGGTTCTGAAAGATATACTGCTAATTGGTCCTAGAAGTAAATACAAATTCACAACACCAAACAAAATTTTTTTATCTTAAGGAGGCCTACCCTATAACAAAACATTTATCGATTCTTCCATTTTCTTTTTTCAGAAATCATGCAGAAAGTTTAAAAACCCACATTATGTCATTACTACTATTTTTAGCATGAACACCACCTATAAGCAAAATCCTGCTCTAACACATTTGCAATCTCTGAAGCTACAACAAGGAAAGAGATAAAATAACAGCTACTTCTAAAGGGAAGAGGTGATGGCCTTGTGGCATTATCTCTTGACTATTAATCCAGCAACTCAGTTAATGTGGTGTCGACATGAAGAGTCAGAATTTGATCTTACCAAAGTTAACATAGCTGAATAAAATATGAAACTGGTTATTGCCTCTATACCCATAAAATCCTTCAGAAAAGCACTTCTAGATAAATTCAAAGAAAATACCATTGACACACTGTAAGAGAAAGCATGAAGTTTGAAGCCTTTGTAGCAGGCCATCCTCCTCCTTTTATACTTTCACTATTTGTGCTGATAGAAGACTTTAGGATTCCCTGTTGTGTTCATTCCTATTGTTTTTTTCATAATCCCTTTTTGCTACTTTTATTAGTTTTTTTATATCCCATTGAAAAATGTTGTGTTCAGTTAGGTTCTCAATTGTATTTTCCATCTGAAATCTGATACAAACACACTTTTTGTTCTTTATCTTAATCATTAGCCCTGTTCTCATTGAGGAATCACTGGGTTTGTTTATCCTGCCTTTCCCTTTTAAGGAAATGTACCTCAACTGTGCAGAACCATGTCTCTTTTGAAGGAAGCCTATTGTTCAGCTACAGCTTTTCTTTTGTTAACTCAAGTAAACATGCTTCAGCTTAGTTCACTATAAAACATAAATTCAGTTGCTGAGATTATCCTCACAAGCATTTTTTGAATAAGGTCACAATGTTTGCAATTCTCCAATTTTTTGTAACTTCCCCCAAGTCCAAGACAACTTAAAGATGTGCCCCCATAATTTCTACCCTCACTTCCTTCATAATCCTTCGATTTGTCACAGCCAGTCTTGTTGCTTTGCCAACTTTAAATACCAAGACTCCTTCCTTATTAATTTTGAACCCTTTGAGTGACAACGTTTCCATGTCTGTCACTACGGCCTGGGCTGCACCCTCCTGTTTTGTAAAGATCAATGCAAAGTATTCATTTAACACCTTTAATATTAGCCTTGCTTCCTGTCCCAAATATAAATCCTCTTTAGGATTTCCCCAGTTCTAGTACACAAGGATGTTTGTTCACTATAAAAGACAAACAATGGCAAACAAAGAAAGCAAAGCAAGCTAATAAGAAATGGAGACAAAGGGAAAAGAAATATAATTGATCTCAAAAGAATAAATAAAATGAGAAAAGTACACCACACCTGCTAGATGTAGTTAATACACTATGTCAAGAATGAAGAAATGTGTTTCTAGGGGAAAGATTAACTAAGGCAAGAACACAGCATGAAAGAAGAAGTTAAACCATCATGTCCACAAAAAAAAGTAAAATTTAGCATGGGTTAGATACACTATATAACTGACAATACAATTGAGCAGAAGGTGCCTGTGTACATATTTGAAAGTGACTCCCAGCAATACTGCCAAACAGCTGGCTATAAATCACTAATATGAACAAAACTCAACAAATGAGTTGAGTAGAATAGAGCTCTACTCACATAATTCATTGTTTACTGAAGTGGGATGTTTTTGTGTGAACTGAGAGTTCATCCAGATGAGGAACAATAGTATTGGGCAATTAATTCTAAAACTCCAATAGAGTCTCTGTACAGCAGACCTTGCTCTAGCCACCGTCCCCCCGCTCCCTACCTATCACCTTCATCCCCTCCCGCACTCAGCTATTGTACTCAATGCTACTTTCTCCCCACCCCCACCCTCCTCTAGCTTATCTCTCCACGCTTCAGGCTCTCTGCCTTTATTCCTGATGAAGGGCTTTTGCCCGAAACGTCGATTTTACTGCTCCTCGGATGCTGCCTGAACTGCTGTGCTCTTCCAGCATCACTCAAATCCAGAATCTGGTTTCCAGCATTTGCAGTTATTGTTTTTACCTTGCTCTAGCCTACCTGAGAGATCATACTGGTTTAATAATAGAAAGACTTCTGAGACTTTGGAGCTTTATTCTGCATCAAACATGGTAACAAAGAATTACAGAAAATAGAAGCAGGATCGGGCCATTTTGCCCATCAAACCTTCTACACCATTCAATATGATCATGGCTGATCATCCAACTCAATATCTTTTTCCTGCTTTCTATCCATAATCTTTGTTCTATTTAGTCCGAAGAAATATATTTAACTTCTTCTTAAAAACATTCAATGCTTTGGTCCCAATTGGTTTCTGTGACAGAGAATTACACAGTCTCGCCACCCTCTAAGTGAAGAAATTTCTCCTCATCTGAGTCCTAAATTACCTACTCTGTATCCTTAAACAGTGATCCCTGCTTCTGGATCCCTGGTCATTAGGAACATCTTTCCTGCATTTACCCTGTCTAGTCCTGTTAGAATCTAATAGGTTTCAATAAGATTCCTCTCATCCTTCTAATACAGGTTGTTCTGCTCTAATCCGCGTTTTGTTAATGCCAATTTGCTGTAATTCAATTGACGAACTGTGTACGCTGTTTCTAAAGCGTGAACTTTTAAAAGGTGTGTTGGCTGTAATGTGATTACATTGCCCAACATTTTAAGTGCTCTTTCTAAAGTGTGAATTTTGTATAACATGGCATTGCACAAGAACACACCCATTGCTTTATAGAAGAACTGACTTTAGTCATATAGTCCTAACCAACCCATATCTCTTTATACATCAGTCCTGCCATATCAGTCCTCCCAGGAATCAATCTGGTAAATCTTCATTGCATTCCTTCCATAACCAAAACACCCTTCCTTAGATAAGGGAACCAAAACTGCACACAATATTCCAGGTGTGGTCTCACTAAAGGCGGTGTACAATTGCACCAAGACATCCCTGCTCCTGTACTCAAATCCTCTTGCTAGGAAGGCCAACATACCATTTGCTGCTTTCACCACCTGCTGCACCTGCATGTTTATTTTCAGTATGAGGACACCCAGATCTCATTGCACATTCCCCTTTCCCAGCTATTGCCACTCAGGTAATAATCTACCTTCCAGTTTTTGTGAGCAAAATAGAAACCTCACATTTATCCACATTATGCTGCATCTTTCATGCATTTTCTCACTCACTCAACTTATCCAAATCACACTGAGGCCTCCTTCAATCTATGCCACACATGATCTCACTTGGATGTGAATATTGCTCACCTTTGATGAGCACAAAATGAATCAGCAAAAACCATGGAGCTATATATTTCATGGAATCATGCTTGTGGAGTGAGCTGAGTGTTGACGCTTTTCTTACTCCTTCCAGAGATGAGTTCAATATTTTTCCACAAAAAAAAATCTGTCTTCCTGAAATCTCTTACAATCTTCTTCACCGTTTGCCAAACCTCCACTCTTGCATTAATCAGCAAAGTTTGATATTGTACCCTCTAAACTGAGGTCTAATGAGTGTAAAAACAAAAAAAAGGTAGGTGGATCTAGACAGGCCCCTGGGGTACAACTGCTTCCGACTCTTCATCAATCCCAGCAAAACTGATTCTTTAATTTCCTCTCATACCCTACGCATGAAATTCATGTACCTCATATTTACTACATTTAATTTCTCCATTGATGCTGTCTCCTTCAAAAAAGGCCATTAAATTTGTCAAATGTGATTTGCGTTTCTCAAATCTACACTCGCAACATTCAAAACATTACTCATTTGTTTTCAAATTCTGGGTTCAAAGTATGCTCTCTAATCCTCCAGGTCAAGTGGGATTGAGATGGGTGGGAATAAAACATTTTAAACTTGACCTCAGACAGGCCACAGGCTGCCTCCTTTCAGCTGAAGCTGACTTGACTTGGTAGGAGTGGTTAAAGGTAGGATAAAGGAGGTGACCAACGCAATTTTTTTTAAGGAGGTTGTATATTTTTGTTTTGAAAAAAGGTCTATGTCAGTCAGGTTTCCCAAGGCTCAGGAAATCCAGCAGCTAAAATTAGCAAGAGATACAAATTCTTTGGGGTTACTACATTTACATACTCCTTGAGACTAAGAACAGCAATATTTCTTCCACGCCAAAAATTATTGCCTTAATACTCCAATTATATCTGTACCTCCAGTTTGCACCCTCTGCCTTTCATGTTCTAGGACTCTCTACACTTGGCCTCCAGGTACTCATCTTTGTAAACTCTAACCTTCCAACCAACCAACACTTCTGACCCCCACTCCATCATAATCCCTGATCCTTGCCCCTTCAATATTATTCACTGTAAACAAACCACATGCATCGCCAGTCAGTAACGCAGAAGGGATTCTGCAGCCTACTCACAAGTTGCCTCCTTTAAGATACTAATTGTGACCAAGAATTGTGTAAAGGCACCATACATACAAATGAGCAGACTATGCATAAGAAAAGCATTTACGCGGTTTACAGGAGACAATGCCACTCACAATCCCCCACCAACCTCTGATTCTCACCTCAGCAATCTGCAACGCTCCCACTCCTTGCAATCTCTGACTCGGATTCTCTCACCTCAACCTCCAAATGCTAGTACTACAATCTCTGATTCCCCCATTAATCACAAATCTCCTCATTTTTAACACCCCTTCTGTCTGGCATCTGCTTCTTGGGTTTCTTTCTTGTCTGGAGGAGAAAGTGAGGTCTGCAGATGCTGGAGATCAGAGCTGGAAAAGCGCAGCAGGTCAGGCAGCATCCAGGGAACAGGAGAATCGACGTTTCGGACATAAGCCCTTCTTCTTTCTTGTCTGGCAGGCAGCCAGTCTATTAGGCAGGTAATAAATTTGCTTAAGAAAAAAGGATTAAACAAACTGCAGTGAACTGGGGTCATAGGGAAATGATTTGCTCCAGGTTTTTAACCCAGAAATCCAGCCAGCAATCTCTCCCTGCTGCTCTCTTATTTCTTGGCATTCCAAATAGGTTCAGTATTCAACATGCAGTCTGACAGCAGCTCTGCAAAGTTCACTTATTCTCATCTCTCATTTTACTGTTTTAGCTGTGCCACAACATCCTTTGCATGTTCAAGTTGAAGTCCTCAGGCCATATTCAACTTCAATTTTAGCCACTTCAAGTATTTGCTAATCCACCTATTCAAAGATGTTATTGCATACTTCTGGAGCAGGATGCGACTCGATCCTGCACCTTCTGACTCAGAGGTAGCGGCACTACCATTGCACTACAAGAGCCCCTCTTAGCTACTTTAATACATTTACAGAGTATGAATGTCACTTGTTTCTTTTTCATATATTCATCATCCTTTTCAGCAAATTTAATTTGTTGTTGCTATATCCAATTTCTGAGCTACCTCCTCCAATTCCATTCTCCACAATTTTGGTGACTGGCCTGAATCTAGATTATGGGTGTAAATTAAAAACAGCACTGGAGACAACACTGAATTTATTGCTATTCCCAAATTTACTTGAATATGTCCTTGAATGAGTATTTATTGTTTTCAATTCTTCAACTATTTTATCCATTTCTAGGGATCTAAGACACAAGTGTACAATGTAATAGTTCTAAAAAGGTTAATGTTGGAGATTTTATTAAGCTCCAAACAATCTAACGATATCATTCAGACTTGGCTGGGAATAAGGCAGAATGTCTGAGTGGCTTGCACAGTGTTCTATATCCACAGACCTCCTCATAGTCTAATAACTGCTGAATGAACTATTGTATAATGCAATAATGCATTATTGCTATAATGCAATAAACAATATCTTGATAAAACATACTCACTACTGCTTATTCGTCTGTCACTATAAACCCATTAAACCCTCTGAAGAAGATTGCTGTTATCCTTCTGTCCATAAAAAACCTAGACCCTTAATGCCAGAGCTTTGAGTTTAATTAATAAAAACTGTCAAAACAGCTTTTGATTAACATCTAATGATGGACTCTTTGAAATAAACATACAACTTTGAGGTGTCTGGGTTAATACTTTGAAACAGATTTTATTTGCACTGGAAGGGTTCTGAGGAAGGGTCACCAGACCCAAACGTTAACTCTGATTTATCTTCACGGATGCAGCCAGACCTGCTCAGCTTTTCCAGCTGCTTCTGTTTTTGTTTGAACTATTTGGGAGATAACATTACACTGGTCATCATAGCAGGCAGCTACAACATTTGCAGAGTTTCAAGTCATTTCTATGCAATGCTAAACACAGTGCCGCTAACAACAGAACAGGTGCTATTAAGAAGGTGTGGAATTAAGAACAGCACAGTAATGACACAGGATAACCACCATCATGTAATCTAATGGAGGAGGCCATTGTCGCATCCAAATGACATCAGACAACTTCTGTTTACCACTGCCACTCTGGGAGAGGAATCCTGCACATGAAGGTCAGCTTTGGAGCCAGGGACAGCTCGTCATAGTAGGTTCCTTTGTGTGCTGTATCAAACCCAGGTCCCTGGTGCTGTGAGGAAGCGCATGAACCACTGAGCCAGATTCAATTCCATTCTCGGACGGCTGTCTGTGTGGAGTTTTGCATATTCTCCCTGTGTCAGCATGGGTTTCCTCCTGGTGCTCTAGTTTCCTCCCACAGTCCAAAGATGTGCAGGTTAGGTGTATAGGCCATGCTAAATTGCTCATATAGTGTCCAGGGATGTGCTGGCTGGCTGAGTTAGCCATGGGAAATACAGGGACAAGAATCATTTTAACCCCATAATTGCTGTCCAGTTCAAAAGCCGCATTTTAATCTGAAGAAGAAAAATTTGCAAGCTATCAGATAAGGGTGAAGGAGTGTCGTTAGGTGTTCTTGCAAATTGACAGCACAGACACAATTAGCCAAATTGCCTTCCTCTGTGCTGTAGTCATTCAGCACTTCTATTTTATATGAAACTTTGTCAAAACCTTTTGTCATAACCAGGATGCACCACAAAGGTTGGGGGGAGGGGGAGGTGGAAGTATTCAATGTATGCAATGAGGAGCTGCATGAAATTATACATAGGCAGTTAGGTAGCCCACAACAAACCTTCCCCACTCTGAGGGTGGAAATTACACTACAAGGGCTGTGAGCAAATAAACAGTGTGGTGGCAAATGTCACAAAACTAGTCTCTTTTTTTTCTAAAAGCTGTTCCTTGGCTGAAGAATACTCTGTCCTTGATTTTTTTCAGAGGGATAATAAATCAGGCCAGGCTTTGATCAGCCTGGTTTGGTACAGAGATGAAAAGGGTTTTGAGAGGCCTTTTGTTAATATGTAAACAGATCAGACTTCAGGCCAAAGTGGTCATGTTTTAGAAGTGACCTGTATAAAGAAAGGGGAGTGGTCAGCTCTTTAGCTGAGCATATTAGCTCAGTCATTTTTTTTTCTCTTTTCCTGCCCTTCATCTTCAACCTGTAAGCATGTGTTCCATTTATACTGGTTTTTAAGACCTTACGGCCATAAGACATAGGAGTGGAAGTAAGGCCATTCAGCCCATCGAGTCCACTCCGCCATTTAATCATGGCTGAAGGTCATTTCAACTCCACTTACCAGCATTCTCCGCATAGCCCTTAATTCCTTGTGACATCAAGAATTTATCAATCTCTGCCTTGAAGCCATTTAGCATCCCGGCCTCCACTGCACTCCACGGCAATGAATTCCACAGGCCCACCACTCTCTGGCTGAAGAAATGTCTCAGCATTTCTGTTCTGAATTTACCTCCTCTAATTCTAAGGCTGTGCCCACGGGTCCTAGTCTCCTCGCCTAACAGAAACAATTTCTTAGCGCCCACCCTTTCCAAGCCATGTATTATCTTGTAAGTTTCTATCAGATCTCCCCTTAACTTTCTAAACTCCAATGAATACAATCCCAGGATCCTCAGCCGTTCCTCGTATGTTAGACCTGCCATTCCAGGGATCATCTGTGTGAATCTCCGCTGGCCACGCTCCAGTGCCAGTATGTCCCTCTTGAGGTAAATGACATTGCATTCGCTTTCTTAACCACGATTCAACCTGCATGTTTACCTTTAGAGAATTCCTGATTCCTGAAGAAGGGCTTATGCCCGAAACATCGATTCTCCTGTTCCCTGGATGCTGCCTGACCTGCTGCGCTTTTCCAGCAACACATTTCCAGCTCTGATCTCCAGCATCTGCAGACCTCACTTTCTCCTACCTTTAGAGAATCCTTGACTAGCACTCCCAGATCCCTTTGTACTTTGGCTTTATGAATTTTCTCACCGTTTTAGAAGTAGTCCATGCTTGTACTCTTTTTTTCCAAAGTGCAAGACCTCGCATTTGCTCACATTGAACTTCATCAGCCATTTCCTGGACCACTCTCCCAAACTGTCTAGATCCTTCTGCAGCATCCCCACTTCCTCAGTACTACCTGCCTGTCCACCTAACTTCGTATCATTGGCAAACTTCGCTAGAATGCTCCCAGTCTCTTCATCCAGATCATTAATATATAATGTGAACAGCTGCGGCCCCAACACTGAACCCTGTGGGACACCGCTTGTCACCGGCTGCCTTTCCGAAAAAGAATCTTTTATCCCAACTCTCTGCCTTCTGTTAGACAGCCAATCCTCAATCCATATCAGTAGCTCACCTCGAACACCATGGGCCCTCACCTTGCTCAGCAGCCTCCCGTGTGGCACCTTATCAAAGGCCTTTTGGAAGTCTAGATAGACCACATCCACTGGGTTTCCCTGGTCAAACCTACTTGTCACCTCCCCTTGTCAGACACGACCTCCCCTTACTAAATCCATGTTGACTTGTTCTAATCCGACCCTGCTCTTCCAAGAATTTAGAAACCTCATCCTTAACGATGGATTCTAGAATTTTACCAACAACCGAGGTTAGGCTAATTGGCCAATAATTTTCCATCTTATGTCTTGATCCTTTCTTGAACAAGGAGGTTACAACAGCGATCTTCCAATCATCCGGAACTTTCCCTGACTCCAGTGACTTTTGAAAGATCTCAACCAACTCTCCGCTATTTCTTCAGCCACCTCCCTCAGAACGCTAGGATGTAGCCCATCGGGGCCAGGAGATTTGTTAATTTTAAGACCTTTTAGCTTTTCTAGCACTATCTCTTTTGTAATGGCAACCATACTCAACTCAGCCCCCTGGCTCCCTTTAATTGTTGGGATATTACTCATGTCTTCCACTGTGAAGACTGACGCAAAGTACTTATTAAGTTCTCCAGCCATTTCCTTATCTCCCATCACTGGGCTTCCAGCATCAGTTTGAAGTGGCCCAATGTCTACTTTTGCCTGTCGTTTGTTTCTTATGTATTGAAAGAAACTTTCACTATCATTTCTAACATTACTGGCTAGCCTACCTTCATATTTGATCCTCTCCTTCCTTATTTCTCTCTTTGTTATCCTCTGTTTGTTTTTGTAACTATCTTTGGAAAGTTGGTGGTGAGCTCCCTTTCTGAGGGTAAGCCTATAGTGCTGTAGGAAGGGAGGGCCAAATGTTGACCCAGTAACAGTGAAGCAATGGTAATATAGTTCTCAGTCAGGGTGTTATGTGGCTTAGAAGTGAACTTACAGGTGGAGGCATCTCAATGAATCACTGCCCTTGTTCTTCCAGGAGGCAGAGGTCACAGGTTTGGTACGGTCTATTAGAGGAACCTTGGTCTTACTGCATACAGGCAGGGACTGCTTCATCATCTGAACCTTGTGTGATCATCAGAAAACATCAGAAAATTCTCCAACTCTGGCCTGTTGATGGAGGGAAGATCACCGATGAAGCAGCTGAAGGTGGTGAGTCTAAGACACTGCTCTGAGGAACTCTGGAGAATTCCTGGGGCTGAAGTTATTGACCGTGAGCAACAACAACATTTAACTTTGTGTTTGGTATGACTCCAACCAGTGGAGGATTTCCCCAACTTAAATATTTACGTGGGGTCCTTGATGTCACACATTTTGAAGTGTTGCATTGATGGAAACCAATTACTCTTACTTCACCTGTCCAAATATGTCATGTCCACGAAAATGCAGCATTAATCTATTGTGGACATTTACCATTTCCTGACTTCCTTTGTCAGCCATGGCTGTCTAATCCCTCCTCGGATAATCTTTCTTTTCTTGGGGATGAACCTCTGCACAGTGTCCTCAATTATACCTACAAATTCCTGCCATTTTTGCTCTACTGTCTTCCCTGCTAGGCTCTGCTTCCAGTCTATTTTCGTCAGTTTCTCTCTCATGTCTTGTAATTACCTTTCTTTAACTGTAACACCATTACATCCGATTTTGCCTTCTCTCTTTCAAACTGCAGACTGAACTCTACCATATTATGATCGCTGCTTCCTAAGTATTCCCTTACTTTAAGATCTTTTATAAAGTCTGGTTCATAACATAGCACTAGGTCCAGTGAGTTTGCTTATTGGGACTGTTGTGTATATTTGGAACAGCATAATTAAGTCTACTTGGATACATTGAGTTCTGTAGGGGTTCTTTATTCTGTTCTTTGTGTTGCATTGTGTAATTTTGTGAATAAATGTTTGTCTGATTTAAAATCTAGTAGTCAACTTTAGTAATTTAATCCAGGTAATTTTCACTGTACACTTACCAAAACAAATTGCAAAGTTATGGTCTAGGCTGCCTGCTTGAGAATGTTTTGAATGATCTGGCCTAGTCCATAACACTCTCAGCTGCTAATGGTCCCCATTCATTTTCCCAGGCTGAACCTTACCTATTTCTTTGCCTGCTCATTTCTTTTCTCTTTCTCTGGACTCATCTCCACCTATTGTTTACTCCTCCTCCTACCCTCCACCCTATATTCAGCATATAGATCTACAATCAGTCCTGAAGAAGGGTTACTGGATCCAAAACTCTGCTTTCTCTCCACAGATGCTACGTTTCTCCAGCAATTTCTGTCTTTGTTTCTGATTTCCAGTATCTGCCTTTGTTTTTTTTTGTTGAGTGTATCTCAGTGCCCCCAATCTTTTCCAAAGTAGGCTCTCTTCATCAGGCACTTAGTGCCTTGACACAAGGGGTCCCGACCAGGAGGTGCCTACAAGCAACCACAATTAGGTTGAATACTAGTGCAGTGACAGAAGGCCATTAATTGGGTAACAATTGGCCAATGCTTAAAGGCCTCATTAAAGGCAGGGCTGAATAGCCTTATATGGACCTTCCCCTGCCAGACTCAATCAGGTCAGAGGTTTTGTATTTGTCACCTCCCATTCCAATTAAATATTTCACCATTCCCAACCTTTCCTTTGATGAGAACCTTAATTTTCTACTCAGTGCCAACCAAAATAACTTGAAATGCTGGATCAAATGCTGTTCGGCAGTTCCAAAGCAGAATAATAAAAGAATGAATAATCCCACATGTACTCATTAGTGAATGGAATCTATGGATACACTAGGAATGTTACCAAGACAGAGTTTGTTTATCTTCTTCATTTGTGTGTTGATAATTGAGTCCATTACCAAGGTTTGATTACCAGCCAACTGGTGGGTGCAGGGGTGCAGGGAGGAGGAAAAGGCATAGGTGTGGTGGTTCTATTGAGATGGGGAAATGGGGGTGATGGGGGGGCTAGAGGAATGGGTTTGAAATGTAACATGCACCAAATGTTTAATGTTACTTTTCAAATGCAGCCTCTCTGAATGTATGTTCAAAGTGGGAGGTGAATTGTTTGGGTGGGTGGAGCTTCTGTGTGTATTATTGGCTAATTAAAGGATTTTTCTAATCATTAGTTAAATGGATGAGAACAATGGACAAACACGTTCTTACATCTCTGCTCACCCTCTTAACACAGCACAATTGCTGCATGATTCATGGGTCTCATTCACCCAAGGTTTCTGCAACTTTAGGAGAAGAGAGTGTGCAACAAGGAGAGCCTCTGCTGAGCGAGTGAGCTAGGGACAGAGGGAGATGCAGCCCTAGAAAGCCCTGTGTGGGACAGAAAGATGCAACTGAATTATGTAGGGATGCTGGAAGATGGAAGATCAAGCACGATTGAAGACAGCAACAGTTCTACAAGGCCATTCCAGAGAGTCGTATGTAACAGTAGAAAGGCCAAAGAAGACAGAAAGGGTGTTGAGAATGATCAATGGCAAATCAAAGATAATGGAGTGGGCAAGTGCCAATGTGCCAGTGAGAGCTCACAAGTCACTGAAAGCTGGTCCTGGTCATGGAGGCGCTATAGTTCAGATTATCAAAAGCCAGACAAGGGTAATGAAGTGAAGATTGAGGGTGATGGAGGGTCTAGGTCATACCAACAAGAAGACAATGAACCTCAAGGATGGAGTTGGGCTTGCTGGGAGTGTGAGACCATAGCATGTTCATGGATCCATAGTGCTCACAGCAGGAGGGAAAACCGCAAAGACCGCGATGACCAGATTGGTGCCTATCTTTTGTTCACTGCTCACCTCAGGCAGAGAGGATCAGGCAAGTACGCCCAGTGTTTTGGCTAAATCTGGTTTTGCTGCTGAGGAACTGACAGAGAGTGCTGTAAGGACTGCCACAATAATGGCCAGAAATGCAATAG
This sequence comes from Chiloscyllium plagiosum, assembly GCF_004010195.1. Classification (NCBI taxonomy): domain Eukaryota; kingdom Metazoa; phylum Chordata; class Chondrichthyes; order Orectolobiformes; family Hemiscylliidae; genus Chiloscyllium; species Chiloscyllium plagiosum. The sequence continues at coordinate 79,609,222 of NC_057712.1, read as the reverse complement.
GAATGGGAACAGAGAGTCAAGCAGCTCAGGATTTTGTCAGCTAAGGGCCAGTGTGACTCTGAGCATTGTATTGTAGGCTTTGCAACTACCTGCAAATCCAAGAATGTTAATGTCAGAGGTGGCCAAGAATGTCACAGGATTCAGTTTCAAATGTCAATGCAGCAATGAATTTCTACATCTGCAGGTCTCTCCAGGTCTTGACTAGGGACAAGTCTGTCATCTCAAAGTTAACCATTCACAAATCCATCCCAATGTTACCAGTGGCACATTCAGAAAATGCAGTGAATTTTTGCAGTTCAGCACAGACCCAGAGCCAGGTAACCAGAGCTGTGGGATTCATTGCCATTGTACGAGGGACTATTGATTACACTGAGAGATCCCAGGGAGTAGCCACCAGCATTCATAAATTGAAAGGACTATCACTCTCTTAATGTGCAGCATCCTTCGGGTGTATGCATTGTCCCAGGGATCTCCCACTATCCGTACACTCCCATTCACACTGCTCCCCCTCAGCAATCCAGGAGGTTCTCCTGGGTGACAGGATATTCTCAAACTACTGGGTGATGCCAACTCTATAGAAATGACGGAGGTGCAGCAGAGAAGAGGCATAATGTTCCCCACAATTCAACAACAGAATAGACCATTGCACTGCTCGGGATGACAGTCTGCTGCTTGGAGGACTCAGACTGAGAGGATGTTTAGATTCTTGTTGTCTGCTGTATTTACAACACGGCAAAGTAATACGCAATCTGCTGACAGAGAGGTGAGGCAGCCAGATGTCTTCTCTGGTAAATGAGAAGGTGAAGAAATTGCAGTGCTAGCAGGACAGTAACTCAGCCCAAGACCACTTACTATCCCATGACCTCTATCAGGCCGAGGGAAACTATTGCAGGCCCAAATGCGTGCTATCATAGAAACCACATCCAATAGTGATTTTATATTGAGTCACAGATGTCTCACTGCCACATTCTCCAAATGTGCACATGTTACATCCACAAAAGATAGAATACCTTAAATACAGATACAGTTTAGATAGCAGCAATTGATGGATAATAAATGGGTGAGAACTACCTGCTGAGTTTCCACCTGAGTTCCAAATCCCTAACTTCACAAATGGTTCCCAATGTTTAAACCTATACATGTCAGGATACTCAGAAATGTCACTTCTTATAAGGTCGCACAATAAATGATGTAACCATCAGCCACATCACCCAATATTAATGGGAATCACCCTCATTGGAACAATAACCAAGTGAAACAACTTTCAAACTAACTGTAAAAATGAATAAAATCCCATATTTGGATGTGAATTACAGGCATACAATGCACATATGCCTACGCCACCTCTGTACCATTACAATATTTACAATTTCCACATCCGACCTCTCTGCTTGGGTGTAACCCAGACATTCACAACCAAGGCAGAGCCAGTTTCTGAGATATGTAGCATGGTGCCTGAGATGATCTGTTCTCTGGTGATCTGAGGCCTAAAGAGCTCCTCTTTGGCTTCATTGGCTGCAGCTAATGGAGTTACTGGAAGAGAGGAGGATGATTGGCAGAACATTCTTGATAAATCCTGAGATAATATCCCTCATCCACTCGCGGACACCTTGCTGATTCTTCTCTTGCCTTTAGAACATAGAACATAGACATTACAGTGCAGTAGAGGCCCTTCGACCTGTGAAACCAATCTGTCTAATCACAGTATTCCATTTTCATCCATATGTCTATTGAACGACCATTTAAATGCCTTTAATATTGCCGAATCTACTATTGTTGCAGGCAGTCCGGTCCATGTCCCCTACTACTCATTGTGTAAAGAAACTATCTCTGACATCTGTCCTAAATCTATCACCCCTCAATTTAAAGCTATGTCCCTTCGTGCTAGCCATCACCATCCAAGGAAAAAAGGCTCTCACTGTCCACCCTATCTAACCCTCTGATTATCTTATATGTCTCAATTAAGTCACCTCTCAACCTTCTTCTCGCTAACAAAAACAGCCTGAAGTCCCTCAGCCTTTCCTCATAAGACCTTCTCTCCATACCAGGCAACATCCTAGTAAATCTCCACAGAACCCTTTCCAAAGCTTCTATATCCTTCTATATAATCGGGTGACCAGAACTGTACGCAATACTCCAAGTGCGGTCACACCAGACTTTTGTACAGCTGCAGCATGACCTCATAGCTCTGAAACTCAATCCCTCTACTAATAAAAGCTAACACACCTAAACAACCTCTTAAACAACCCTATAAACCTGGGTGGTAACTTTCAGGGATCTGTCTACATGGACACCAATATCTCTCTGTAGATCTACACTACCATGAATTGTAGTGCATAATGATACCTCAATGACTCTATAAGGAAAAGGAGCACCTGGAGGGAGTTTGAGATGCCTTATCTACCTCTCACTCAGCCAATACTGTACTACACCCATGACCAGAGGGATGATTGACAATTCAAGAATATGAGCTTAAAAATGTGTTGCTGGAAAAGTGCAGCAGGTCAGGCAGCATCAAAGGAACAGGAGAATCGACGTTTCAGGCATAAGCCCTTCTTCAGGAAAGAGGGAGGAGGAGAGCTTCTTCAAGGAAGGCATCCTTGCAAGACCTGCTGCGCTTTTCCAGCAACACATTTTTAAGCTCTGATCTCCAGCATCTGCAGTCCTCACTTTCTCCTAATTCAAGAAATTGCCTGACAGCCAGCCACTCTGTTCTGCTGAACCTTGCTCTCCATGGCCAGGAGGCTAGAAAACCGAGAGATGATGCACAGGAGCCAAGACAGCTGTCAGAACTTAGGCAGACCCCCACTTTTTGCTCAGGTTTGTACATGACCGCAGGCTTCTCAGCCAGATGGTGGGCGGCACGGTGGCACAGTGGTTAGCACTGTTGCCTCACAGCGCCAGAGACCCGGGTTCAATTCCCGCCTCAGGCGACTGACTGTGTGGAGTTTGCACGTTCTCCCCGTGTCTGCGTGGGTTTCCTCCGGGTGCTCCGGTTTCCTCCCACAGTCCAAAGATGTGCAGGGTCAGGTGAATTGGCCATACTAAATTGCCCGTAGTGTTAGGTAAGGGGTAAATGCAGGGGTATGGGTGGGTTCGCTTCGGCGGGTCGGTGTGGACTTGTTGGGGCGAAGGGCCTGTTTCCACACTGTAATGTAATCTGTAATCTGTTTCCAGATACTCCCCAGCCTGTCTCTGCATCTCCAGCAGGTCTCTGAGAGCTAATGAGATTGTGATCCCAAGGCTTTTCTTGGGAATGTACCCAGTGAGGGGAATATCTCTGTGCTGGTGAAGTGGGAGGCAAATGCTGTGATGGTGCATCGTCTGAACGCACAGTATCATCATCATGCTCAGAACTGAAAGTGTTGCTGGAGTTGGGAGAAGGCTGGCTCTTCCACTTGTACTTATTGCAAGGACATGCAGTGAAGATAAAGAATTAGCTCTAGATTATACATCATTCCTGTGCCCAGCTATGTTTTAGACATTACTCCTTTATGTTAATTTTTCAGCAGAAGACTGGAAGCATCCTTACACAACCATGTGGAAACTCTGGCCTCTCCATCTATGCAGAGATATCCATGCTCCTCCCCAGCCAGGGAGGAGCATGGATCTTATCTTCTTAAGTGACACATATCAAATTTTGTATCTCAATGCCCCTGAAAACTACTCTGCGACTGAAAAAGCACTACATAAATGAAAGATGCTGAAAGACAGTGCAGTGTAACAGAGAAGGGTAGAAGTATAATGGAAGATTAAGGATAAGAGTTGGCTAAAGTTCAGGAAGGCAACTAGCAGTAAAATTGATCACTAATTATGACTCACCACAAATGTACTTGAGATAGATCAACAACTTAGAGAGAAATGAAACTGCCAGGAACTGCAGCCAACTTGCTCTGCAAGGAAAGTGGTCCTACTATTTTTCACAAGGAAATCTTAACAGCGCCATCGTGTGTGAAAAAGTATAAGCTTAATTGTTTCAAATCCATATTCTTAGATCACCATGTTCTATTATTATTGAGTTCAATCCTATTGGTTCAAAGATTATGCTATACTTAAATTAAGATTATTACGATCTTAATTGCATTTAGATTTTGTCAATTTATTTTACCAGTGACTTGAAATCTGATACTGAATTTTGACTCCATGCATTACAGTTAAGTTACATAGTCTAGTCATGCATCTCTAGGATGTTACTCAAGGGCTGGGAACAAAATATAGGACTGTTTTAAGGTCCCAGTCACATTTTTTTGGGACTAGCCCCTTATTTGGATCAGAGTCGGTGGCCAATTGGATGCCATTGTGCTGGGAACAAAGGCAGGCCAAATGAAATGTAGGCTGCATTTCAACTCACAGCTGCAGCCATTACTCTGTCTGCTATTTGGGTCTTTGGAAAGAAAGTAAGGGATTTACTGAGAGTCTTGGAAGACTGCTATGTTACAAGGTGTCAAGGGAAAGTTGGTAGTCTGATACTCAGGATAAGATAGCCCTTCGCTTCATTGTCAATGACCCGGAGGTGGTGCTTGCGGCCATAAAGAAGAGATGGTTATTCCTCTTCCAGATAAATTAGCTGACATTGTCAGTGGTAGAAGTATGATCAGATTTATTGCAATAAAGGGTGCTGACACTCTCAATGGAGTGTATCTCTCCTGTCCCTGTTGTATAAGGCACTTAGTATTTGAACAGGCTAGTTCTAAAATCTATGTACATCCACCTTACCAACACCTTCCACCCCGACCTCAAATTTACCTGGACCGTCTCAGACTCCTCCCTCCCCTTCCTAGACCTCTCCATTTCTATCTCGGGAGACCGAATCAACACGGACATTTACTATAAACCGACCGACTCCCACAGCTACCTAGACTACACCTCCTCCCACCCTGCCCCCTGTAAAAACGCCATCCCATATTCCCAATTCCTTCGTCTCCACCGCATCTGCTCCCAGGAGGACCA
>NC_057712.1:79597199-79603586 GCF_004010195.1 Chiloscyllium plagiosum | reverse complement strand
CGGCCTATCACCCTCACCTTAACCTCCTTCCAGCTATCGCATTTCCAACGCCCCTCCCCCAAGTCTCTCCTCCCTACCTTTTATCTTGGCCTGCTTGGCACACTTTCCTCATCCCTGAAGAAGGGCTCATGCCCAAAACGTCGATTCTCCTGCACCTTGGATGCTGCCTGACCTGCTGCGCTTTTCCAGCAACACATTTTCAGCTCTGATCTCCAGCATCTGCAGTCCTCACTTTCTCCTAAAATCTATGTAGCCAAAAGTAACATATACTACTCTCAAGCCTAACCTCAACATTTACAAGAGACTGTCATGAAACTTAGATGTAATGTCATTGTTATTAAGTACTATTTAATAAACCTATTCTGTTCCACTAGACTAAATCTCACTTTGCCAAAGACTTTGTGTGGACATCCTATCCCACTTGGTCTTTGGCGATTGCTCAGATTGAGTATGATTGTCCTTCATAACGGTCTCTGTTTGTTGGTCTTCAGATGGCTGAAGAGGACAGTCTGAGGTCCACAGATTCTATTGGAGTGTGGGCATCAGTGGGTGGTAATGGTAGTTGGAGGTGGTGATGGAGGGGGACTTCCTGATGTTCTTTCTCTTCTTGTGCAACAGTCGCTTTTGTTCAGCAGTGTGACAGAGATTGTTTGCATGGCCTATAGGTCCCTGCTGGATGATGTCTCTCCAGTAATTCTGGTTTATAGCCATGTCCTCCCAGTTGTTGATGTTGATATGGAATTATAGAGTCATAGAGATGTACAGCATGGAAACAAACCCTTCGGTCCAACCTGTCCATGCCGACCAGATATCCCAACCAATCTAGTCCCACCTGCCAGCACCCGGCCCATATCCCTCCAAACCCTTCCTATTCATATTCCCATCCAAATTCCTCTTAAATGTTGCAATTGTACCAGCCTCCACCACATCCTCTGGCAGCTCATCCCATACATGAACCACCCTCTGCGTGAAAACGTTGCCCCTTAGGTCTCTTTTATATCTTTCCCCTCTCACCCTAAACCTATTCCCTCTAGTTCTGGACTCCCCGACCCCAGGGAAAAGACTTTGTCCTATCCATGCCCCTCATAACCTCATAATTTTGTAAACCTCTATAAGGTCACCCCTCATCTGACATATCACCCTCACCTTAACCTCCTTCCACCTATTGCATTCCCAACGCCCCTCCCCCAAGTCCCTCCTCCCTACCTTTTATCTTAGCCTGCTTGGCACACCCTCCTCATTCCTGAAGAAGGGCTTATGCCCAAAACGTTGATTATCTTGTCCTGTAGTTGAGTTCCTGTTTATTGGAAAGTCACACACACTGGCCGTTGTGGATGTTGGGATGTTGCTCCTGTAATTGAGTATCTAGTCAGTGACCCCACTAGGCACATATAGACAAGGCAAGAATGACCTGTTTATACCTACTCTCTTTTACCACTCACCTTTTTTTTCTCTCTCTCCCTTCACAAACAATTTGCTAAGTACCAACTACAAAAACAATTCCAGATTCTAAAGAATTTTGCAAAATAATCACCTCAGCATCTAATATCTCCATAGATGTCTCTTACTATCTTTTGGGATGTAGCATGTCAGATCCCAGAGATTTATCAACCTTCGGACCTCCTAATTTCTCCATCACAACTTTTAATACCAATTTTCTTCAGTTTATTATTCTCCTTAATCCCTTTTCAGGAGATTTCTTGCATTTTTCGGTGAAGACTGAAAGAAAATAATCATATGGCTGTTTTATTGTATCCTTACTCTGCTTGTAACAATGGGCTCGCGTTTGTCTTAGAGAAACATTTCAATTTGCAATATGTTACACAAAGGGATTAGGAGTTCACTTTTTCTGTTTAGAACAGATACAATTTCAGATGGAAACATTTGCCAATTTAAAAAAAATATTGCCAGTAGGTGGTGCCATTGCAATAAACTGGAACAAAACAGCTGATTTGAGTGACACAGGGCTGAGATTTTCCATTAGATTAGGTTACTTACAGTGTGGAAACAGGCCCTTCGGCCCAACAAGTCCACACTGACCCGCCGAAGCGCAACTCACCCAGACCCATTCCCCTACATTTAACTCTTCACCTAACACTACGGGAAATTTAGCATGGCCAATTCACCTAACCTGCACATTTTTGGACTGTGGGAGGAAACCGGAGAACCTGGAGGAAACCCACGCAGACACGGGGAGAATGTGCAAACTCCACACAGACAGTCGCCTGAGGACTCATTGTCTGAGTCCTTTTAAATGTCAGCCCTTGATACCAATAACTCTTGATTTTAGATTATATTAAAGTCCTGAAACAAATTCCAACACCTTTGAAGGATGCTTGATTTTGTTTTAGAACATACAAATGTAAAATTTTCACCAGGTGGTACAAACAGTATCCAGAATTTGTTACAACTCTTACATTAAAATGATCCAATGGGGTCAAACACTTGAAAATTTGGTTGGAGGTTAGCTTGCTGAGCTGGTGGGTTGTCATGCAAACATTTCATCACCATGCTCGGTAACATCATCACTGCGATTTCCGTGAAGTATTGTTTTCCGACTCCACTTGGTATTTTTATGCCTCGGTCTATTAAGGTGGGTGGTATCATTTCCGGTTTTCCTTGGCAGAGGTTTGTATGTGAGATCTATGTCAACATGCTTGTTGATGGCATTACGCATTGAAAACCACACCTGTAAGTATTCCAGAGCATGTCTTTATTTAGCCTGTCCTAGGATGGTTACATCATCCCAGACAAAATTGGTGGTCCTCTTTGTCTGTATTACTGAGATGAGGGAGAATTGATGGTTCTGTTTTGCCATATAAATATCAAGCAGAGTAGAACAACAACACTTCACCGAAGTCGTACTGATGATGTTTACTAGTATGGTGACAAAACGTTCATATGACAACCCACCCGCTTGGTGAGCTGACCTACAACTATATCCGAGCTACAAATCTTTGCAAGAACCGGAACTTGCAAAATGTATTCCAGCTAATTCCCACCCTCCATTTTCATTCAGGGAAACCTTTCATAAAGTAATGCCATCTCTCCCCAATCAACTTATAATTTCCCAAGAGTTGATTAATCGTAACTGTATTGAGAAAATAACTCTTCATTCTTTCTGCTACTGATTGCAAACCCATGACCCTTTCATCCTTTCAGCAGCACCTTCCATCTTCTAATAGCTCAATATTATTTTTCATTCTAGCAAAAGTTTGGAGATAACAGCTTTTTCTTTCAGTGATTTAGATGAAGCTCTTGGCTGCTGATTTCTTTGCTCTTCAGCCTGAAATATTTATAATGCTTTATTGATTTATATGAAAGTGAAAGACTCAATTTCTCCGTGAAGTGGCCTATGAAACCATTCAGTAGTATCACCCTCCATCAATCATTCAAATCAAAAGCTCACTGCCACATTCTCAAAGCAGTTAGGTGAGACAATAAACTGACTTGCACGCAAAGAATGAAAATAGAAACCTTATTAAGTTAGACTTAGAATTAGCGTTATTGTTGCATGTACTCAAATGGGTACAGTGAAAGGTAACAAGTTGCCACTTATGGCATCCCAAGGGACAGATTCCTAGGTACAAGTCCTCATGGGAAAAAGATTAGAAAAACAGAGAAATAAAAGTTCAGAATAATAGTCCTTCCAATCCAGTTCACTGCAATGTTCCCTTTCAAGCTACTTATCACCCTGGTTTGAAAACATATTGCCATTCCTTCACTGTCATTGAGTGAAAACCCTGGAATTCCTTCCTTCATCGTATTAAGGATCTACCTACAACACATGGATTGTAGCAATTTACGAAGGCAGCTCATCATCACCTTCTCAAGGGCAACTGGAGCAGGAAACAAATGCTGGCCAGCCAGCAATGTCCATGTCCCATGAGTGAATTTTTAAAATTCTTATGTTGTAGACTGTACTTGAAAAAGCTAAAAAGAAAACTAGTTCATTAAGGGGCAGTAGTATGTGCAATATATTTAAAATTTCAAAGACTTCTGATAATCACCTAATCATACAGTATACTTAAGACTAGACTAAAGTTAAAGTGTGTTGAGTCAGGATACTGATAGGAATAAAACTGCCTACAAAAAAAAATGAGCAGGGATTAAGGGTAGCTATTCAAATCGGCAAGAGATCAGAAATGTTATTCACCAGGATTAAAGCTGGCAGAGTTATTTTTAACAATTTCCATTAATGATTTGGTGTAACGTACATGATTTATATGTATTTGAATTTCATTTATTTCAGATTTTTGAATTTTGAACTACAGGCATTTGAAATTTCTGTGCGTCTGAAGGGATTCAATAAATAAATTATAGGTATTTTTCTAACCATGATGACTTTTTAAAAATACAGTCATGGAGAGAGACTTTCTGGAGCTTAATGGGGTTATGTTTACATTGGGAGAATTTACAAGCAAGCGAATAAACAGTGCACTGCATTAGATTTGTAGATAGCAGATTGTTTTTTTGTTGGCAGATTGCTTTAGAAAACTCCCATAGCTTAAGGTAAACAAGCTTTTCTGGAGCAATTTTGCAGAAGTCTTGGCTGAAGCTGGATGTGCAGCATACTTATTCCCGAGAAAAAGAAGTCATTTTGAAACTGATAAGAAATTTTCTCACATGTGTAAGGAGTTTAGTTGAAATTTCTGAGACCAGAAGTGTTTGGTTATAACCCTGGAGTTATTTTAAGCTGGGAAAATCCGTGCTCAGTTGTATGAAGAACCCAGGAAGAGGGCTATCAGATTCTGAAAATGAGGAACTGTTACCACATTTAGACCATAAGACCATCAGACTATGACATGCAGGAACACAAGTAGCCCATTCAGTCCATGCAATCTGCTCTGCCGTTCAAGGAGATCGTGGCCCTGTAGATGTGAAAGAGAAGGAAATTCTCTCTGGTGTGAATATTGTAATGGAGTGTTGTTGAGATTGGGATTTTACCATGTGTTTTGAAACCTTTAAATTTCTACCATATGTGAATAGTTTGGTATATTCTATATTCTGGAATATTCTATTCTGTTTTATCTTAATTCTTTGCACAATAAGCTTCTGTTTTATTATTAAACCAGAATCTGCAGCATTGCATGTTTCAGCGAACACTACTTTGTAAAAACCAAAAGTTAATGATCGATCCAGCTAGATTTCAGTCTGGGATTTGGTTTGTCCATCTTCTCAGATAGTAATACTGATTTGCACTCATGAATTGGATGTAGAATTTGCAGACAGTATCAAATTGAAAGGTATAGTTGAGATAAAAGATGAATGCAAGAAGAGGTTAATAAACCTAAAAATTGGGATTTGGTTGACAAATGAAATCAAGTAAGAAGTTCTCTATTTAATTATAAAGAGATCACATAAAGATTGAACAGTAAGCATCTAAGTGGGATAGATGACCCACTTATTATTATTAAGAGTATTAAATATGCAATTAAACAAATCACTGTAAAGAATAGTAAAGAACAGTAAAGCCAAGAAAAACCACTGGGGTTCATTTCTAGAGGGATAGAATAGAAAATTAGAGAAGTTATATTAAACTTCGACAGATCTTTTTGACAACACCGGCCAGTTTCAGACTCAATCTTTCCTGGCCAAATTCCATGCTTAAATTTGAGGTCATCCAAAACTTTGCCCCTTGACTAACACACGCTAAGTTTGTTTGCCCAGCACCCACATGTTTGCTAAACTACAATGGCTCCTGATCTGTCAATGGCTTCATTATAAAATCCTCTTCTTTATTTTCAAGACTTCTAAAATCATGTTCCCAAATTATTTCTGTATGCTCCTCCAGCCCTATAATCACCATGGCATCTGCACTCCTACCATTCCAGTCACATGCTCATTCTCAAACTTTATTGCTCTACTATTGGCTGCCATACCTTCAGCTGTCGCTCCAAAATTTCCTCCTCAAACTTTTCCAACTCATCTCTCTACCTCTGTCTTTCTTTAAGACGTTCCTTCAGAATTTACATCAGCTGTCATAATATCTCCTCGTGGAGACTGGTGCCAAACTTTGCTAAATACTACTCTTGTGAAGTATCTTGGGATGTTTTACTATGTTAAAGGCACAATAAAACTATTGTCTTTCTTGTAATTGTGGGGAAATAAAACTGCACATGAAGTTAACATCTTTGGTTATTTCCTCATGCATCGCTAACCCAGTGCAAGACTATCTGGTGCAACTGTTCCATTTTAAGCTCAATATAGGTAGTTCTCACAGAACACACCAGATGGCCTCCTTCTTTAGAGAGCGCAATTTTCCTTCCCACGTGGTTAAAGATGCCCTCCAACGCATCTCGTCCACATCCTGCACCTCCGCCCTCAGACCCCACCCCTCCAACCGTAACAAGGACAAAACGCCCCTGGTGCTCACCTTCCACCCTA
>NC_057712.1:79588776-79596939 GCF_004010195.1 Chiloscyllium plagiosum | reverse complement strand
CACCTCCGCTCCCTCACCACCAGACGCCTGGAGGAAGAACGCCTCATCTTCCGCCTCGGAACACTTCAACCCCAGGGCATCAATGTGGACTTCAACAGTTTCCTCATTTCCCCTTCCCCCACCTCACCCTAGTTCTAAACTTCCAGCTCAGCACTGTCCTTATGACTTGTCCGGACTTGTCCTCTCCTTTTCCACCTATCCACTCCACCCTCTCCTCCCTGACCTATCACCTTCATCTCCTACCCCACTCACCCATTGTACTCTATGCTACTTTCTCCCCAATCCACCCTCCTCTCACTTATCTCTCCACCCTTCAGGCTCACTGCCTTTATTCCTGATGAAGGGCTTTTGCCCGAAACGTCGATTTCAAAGCTCCTTGGATGCTGCCTGAACTGCTGTGCTCTTCCAGCACCACTAATCCAGAATCTGGTTTCCAGCATCTGCAGTCATTGTTTTTACCTCTGAAATCCACTGCTTGAGTGCAATAGAGTCCAATTCAATCATGGCTTTTAAAAGGAAATTGGATGACTATCTGCAGGACTTGAAGTAAAAGGCAGGGGAGTGTAATTGAGTTACTTGCACTGGCAGACAGCACAGGCATGATGGCTTGAATTATCTGCTTCCTTGGTGCAAGATTCTGTAACTCTTTCATCCAATCTTCCTTTGAAGATTTTTCAATTTAATAGTAGCAAAAATATTAAGATTACAGATTAACTATTGTTAACTTCTGTGATTAATATCTTAATTATTATGATTATTTAATTTGAACTTGTATTTGTCTTGGTAAATGTGTGTTCCTGCAGCCTTCAATTCCTTACCCAAAGTTTATGTGCATATGCAAAACTCATCTCTTTCACAAGCATGGCTATTATGTCCTGTGGATATATGAACAATGCCTTGTCTCAGTATGTGCAGACATCATGTTCTGTGCATGTGTGGCCATTATGTCCTCTGAGCATGTATGTAGTTGCCAAAGTTATCCGACTATAAACGCAGCTCTATCTGTCAGTATTGTCCACTATTCAACCTACAGGAGAGCTGACCCTCCATCAGCTATGGATACCAAAAAGCTCACTACTCCATGGTTGCTAAACACAGCCTGTGGATGTTGTCAAAACTAAAAACATAATTAACCAAGATTAAGACATTTTAAACATGAGATTAATTGCAATTAATTTTCAGTAATTCTTGCCTCACCAATTTATTTATATGTACATAACATTTTTCTGTGGTACCATAGTTATACTTCCATTAGGTCAAACTTTTATTTTAGAAGCCTGAGAAGCAAAAAGGTAACAATTTGAACAGCGTTCCAGGATTAAATGATGTCTATATGCATCTTTGTGTAAATAGAACAGCAACTGAAATTTTTAAAATATTAATCAAACAAAAGCTCAAGAGATGGTAATCCCTTCTCATTCTTATTATTAACTTCTTTGTCTAAAACATTAATATTTTAGTAAGGATAGAGGTTGTAACTGTTCTGTTTCTTAATGAAGAAGAGGTTACAGTTGAGAAATTAGATTACTTACAGTGTGGAAACAAGCCATTCGGCCCAACAAGTCCACACCGACCCCCCGAAGCACAACCCACCCACACCCATTCCCCTACATTTACCCCTTCACCTAACACTACGGGCAATTTAGCGTGGCCAATTCACCTAACCTGTACATTTTTGGACTGTGGGAGGAAACCGGAGCACCCGGAGGAAACCCACACAGACACGGGGAGAATGTGCAAACTCCACACAGACAGTCGCCTGAGGCGGGAATTGAAACCAGATCTCTGGCACTGTGAGGCAGCAGTGCTAACCACTGTGCCACCGTGCCACCCATTGCCACCAATTCACCCATGCGGATGTTGAGGAACCGATATATTCTTAGAAGGAGGAAGGCGAAACACAGCACTTTAAGATTACTTTTCATTTGAAAGAAAGAACTGAATTTTACACTTTAGTTTGGGACTGTTCAAGTCCTTTAGTTTGTGCTTAACAAATTGCTCCCAACTGCTGGTCATCAGGCTTTAGAGACATTTTCACAATGTTTTTCCAAGTCCAGTAGTATAAGCATTTCATAGTACCTTTAACAAAGCTGTTTATGAGAAAGTGCATAAGCCGACTGATCACATGATGCTGACGTAGAGTCCAGTTCTCCTTGCACTGCAACATCTAATGCTGGGGATGAGAATCATGTAATAGCTAATGGGAGGTGGCTTTATAAAGAATATAAGAACATAGATGGATTCTGGGTAATCCAAGATGGAGGACGGGAAAAATGTCTGGCTATAAGAGCTGCTCCTTTTTTTGAGGTATTTTAGGTGCTGGAGGTGATTTCCTCGAATCCCAAGAGCAGCAATTACTGTTTTATATGCTGTTGCATTGTTTTGGAATGGAAAAAAAAAGTCAAAACAATAGCAGTTTAAAAGGGAGAAGGGCAGACAAAGGAAGCACATGGTGAGGACAGTGCAGGAGAGAGAGAGAACCTGCACAGTTACTGCCTTTGCTGTTTGAATTCGTGTATCGCTGGACATCAGAGTGCATCTGGGAAAATTAACAAACAGTGAAATTCACAACTAACCTTGGAGGAACTGTTGGGCAAAGTTCACAGCTTTCTGGGTCTGTAGATTGTGAAGGAGCAGGAATGGCCTTTGCAGTGATATGTACTTCTTGTCAAATGTGGGAGTTTAAAGAGAGTTTCAGGGTTACTGCGGATTATATCTGCCATAAATGCTGTTGGATGCAAATCTTATCAGATTGATTGGATTGGTTGGAGAGACAAATAGAAGCAATGAGGAATTGGCAACAGCAACAGTGATGGATGGCAGTTATAGAAAGGGGGGAAAGTCTCAGATACAGTCATATAGATGGGTTAACTCCAGGAAGGGTAAGAGAGATAGGCAGCTAGAGCAGGAGTCTTTTGTGGATATACCCATTTCAAACAGGAATGCTGTTTTGGAAAATGTAGGGGGTGATGGATTCTCAGGGGAACGTAGCACAAACAGCCAAGTTTCTGGTATTGAGACTGATTCTAATGCAACGAGGGGTACGTTGGGTTCCAAGAGATCAATTGTGTTGGGGATTTTGTAGTCCGACATACAGACAGACGTTTCTGTGGCCAGCAGCGAAAAAGCAGAATGGTGTTTCCCTGGTGCCAGGATCAAGGATGCCTCAGAGAGGGTGCACAATGTTCTCACGGGGGAGAAGGGCCAGCAGGAGGTCATTGTCCACATTGGAACCAATGAAAAAGGAGGGAAAAGGTTGAGATTCTAAAGGGAGATTATAGAGAGTTAGGCAGGAATTTAAAAAGGAGGTCCTCGAGAGTAGTAATATCTGGATTATTCCTGGTGCTACGAGCTAGTGAGGGCAAGAATAGGAAGATAGAGCTCCAGGGAAAACAGCCCCAACCTGTTCAGACTTTCCCCATAGCTAAATCCTTCCAACCTTGGAAACATTCCTTGTAAGTCTTTTCTGAATCCTTTCTAGTTTCACAGAAGCCTTCCTCTAGCCGGAGGCCAGAATTGTATGCAGTATTCCAAAAGTGGCCAAGCCAATGTCCTGTACAGCCGTACCTTGACCTCCCAACTCCTATAGTCAATGCTCAGAACAACAGAGAAAAGCATACCAAAAGCCTTCTTCACTCTCTGATCTACCTGTGACTCCACTTTCAAGGAGCTACGAACCTGCAGTCCGAGGTGTCTTTGTCCAGCAACGCTCCCAGGACCTTACCATTAAATGTATAAGTCCTGCCCTGATTTGTCTTTCCAAAATGCAGCACCTCACATTTATTTAAATTAAACTCCATCCGTCACTCCTCGACCTATTGGCCCATCTGATTAAGATCCCATTGTATTCTGAGGTCACCTTCTTCACTGTCTTTTACGCCTCCAATTTTGGTATCATCTGCACACTTACTCACCATCTCTCCTATGTTCACATCTAAAGCATTTACATAAATGACAAAAGACAGTGGGCCTAACACTGACCTTTTTGGCCAACCTCTGGTCACAGGCCTCCAGTATGAAAAGCAACCCTTCATCACCACCCTCTTGAGGTATTATAAACTGGTTACAGCACAGAAATACACTGAAGTTTGTTCTCTTTGAATCTTTCCTACACCTCCACCTTTCTCCATCTAATCCCATCAACATATTTGTTCCTTCAACATATTTAATCCTTCCATCTATATTTATAGAGTCATACAGCGTGAAAACAACCCCTCCGGTCCAACTAGTCCATGCAACCATGTTCCCAAACTAAACTAGTCCCATTTGCCTGTGTTTGGACCCTATAACTCCAAACCTTTCCTATTCATGTACATACTGAAATGTCTTTTAAATGTTTTAACTGTACCTGCATTCATCACTTCCTCTGGCAGTTCATTCCACAAATGAACCACACTCTGTGTTTTAAAAAAACGTTGCCCCATGTCTTTTTTAAAAGTTTGAACTTGCCCACCCTTGGGAAAGACCCTTGTTATTAATATTATCTATGCTCCTCATGATTTTATAAACCTCTTTCAAGTCATCTCTCAACCTCCTATGCTCCAGTGAAAAATGATCCAGCCTATTTGTATAACTCAAATCTGAATACTCCTTTAAATTCATCTATGCTTTTCACCTCAACTATCCTTTGGCAGTGAATTCCACATTCTAACAATTGTCTGCAAGAAGAAAATTCTCCAGCATTTCCTGTTGGTTTTATTAGTTACTATCTTATGGCTCTGGTTCTGATCTTGGCCACACAAGGAACATCTTCTCTATGTTTATCCTAACAAACTCTCTCATTAACTTTAGATTAGATTAGATTTTTAGATTAGATTACTTACAGTGTGGAAACAGGCCCTTCGGCCCAACAAGTCCACACCAACCCTCCGAACAGCAACCCATCCAGACCCATTTACCCCTACACCTAACACTATGGGCAATCTAGCATGACCAATTCACCTAACCGGCACATTTTTGGACTGTGGGAGGAAACCGGAACACCCGGAGGAAACCCACGCAGACACGGGGAGAATGTGCAAACTCCACACAGTCAGTTGCCTGAGGCGGGAATTGAACCCGGGTCTCTGGCGCTGTGAGGCAGCAGTGCTAATCACTGAATCACCGTGACCTCAATCTGGTCTTTTTAGATTAAAAACAGTAGATTGTTTCATCTTTGGCGATAAATATAACCACTTAATTCTGATAACTGTCCAGTAAATCTTACTTGCGCATTCTTAAGTGATTTGATGCCATTGTTATAATATGGACACCTGTAATTATTCTGGGAACTTCTAAGTAAAATGTTCTTCTTCCCTTGTCGTAGGTAGGGATTTAAGAAGATTTCCTTGTTTTTGCCAGTGTTATTTGTGCTGGAGATCCTTGGGTAATTTCTGCTTCATTCCACCGCATATTGCAAATCTTTCACTTCCATGCACTGTTGAATCATGTCTGGGATGCACAGGTCTTAGCTTGGCAAAGTGATACAAACATCATATATAGGATGCAGATTTGTATTTAGTGTTTTGTTTAGCAGAGTAAATCCATAACTTAACAGCTAATTTGTTGAGGACGCTGCTTTCAGCATTAAGTGGCTTCTCCCTTAGGATTCTGCTGACTTGACTTTATGTATTTGTTTTTACAAATTTTGAATTTGTGTATCGCTGGACATTGGAGTGCATCTGGGAAAATTAACAAACAGTGAAATTCACAACTAATCTTGGAGGAACTCTTGGGCGAAGTTCACAGCACAGAATCAGATAAGTAATCATTGTTTTACGTCTGTCCAAGAGAAAGGCTGCAGTAGTGGATACAGTGGATTCTTTCTTGATTATATGTTTTTGGAGATAAGTCTCTTGATTAAACTTAAAATATAAACCATAGCTATTAATTTAATCTGGGTCAGTGTTTGCAGAGGAATAAGACAGTGTTATTTTCTGGGTCTGTAGATTTTGAAGGAGCAAAAATGGCCTTTGCAGTGATATGTACTTCTTGTCAAATGTGGGAGTTTATAGAGAGTTTAAGGGTTACTGCGGATTATATCTGCCATAAATGCTGTTGGATGTGAATCTTATCAGATCGAGTGGATTGGTTGGAGAGACAAATAGAAGTGATGAGGAATTTGCAACAGCAATAGTATGTGATGGATGGCAGTTATAGAAAGGGGAGAAAGTCTCAGATACAGTCACACAGATGGGTTAACTCCAGGAAGGGTAAGAGAGGTAGGCAGCTAGAGCAGGAGTCTTTTGTGGATATACCCATTTCAAACAGGTATGCTGTTTTGGAAAATGTAGGGGGTGATGGATTCTCAGGGGAACGTAGCACAAACAGCCAAGTTTCTGTTTTTGAGACTGGCTCTAATGCACCGAGAGGTACGTCGGTTCCAAGAAATCAATTGTGTTAGGGGATTCTGTAGTCAAAGGTACAGACAGACGTTTCTGTGGCCAGCAACAAAAAAGCAGAATGGTGTGTTGTTTCCCTGGTACCAGGATCAAGGATGTCTCAGAGAAGGTGCAGAATGTTCTCACGGGGGAGAGGGACCAGCAGGAGGTCATTGTCCACATTGGAACCAACGACATTGGAAGGGAAAGGGTTGAGACTCTGAAGGGAGATTACAGAGAGTTAGGTAGAAATTTAAAAAGGAGATCCTCCAGGGTAATAATATCTGGATTACCCCCAGTGCTACGAGCTAGTGAGGGCGGGAATAGGAGGATAGAGCAGATGAGCGGAAGTTCAGGCGGAGCACAACTCAGGTCGGGAAGGTAAGTGATTGCTATTAGAAAAGGAGATCCTCCAGGGTAGTAATATCTGGATTACCCCCAGTGTTACGAGCTAGTGAGGGCAGGAATAGGAGGATAGAGCAGATGAGCGGAAGTTCAGGCGGAGCACAACTCAGGTCGGGAAGGTAAGTGATTGCTATTAGAGCGGGTGAGTTCTAAACCCCAGGTCCTACAAAGTAGGGTCCCCCTCCCTCCCTCCTCCTCTAACCTAAATTAAGAGTCCACAGACTTGTCACAAAAAGAGGGTCTAAGGAAGTTTGGGTCGAAGAGTGAGGCTTCAGCTCAGGAATCTTTGAAAGGAGGTTGAGTTTACACCACAGCTGAAGAGGGTGAAGACATGACTGCCCAGCTGGTTCAGTGCGCTACATGCTTGATGTGGAAGGTCAACGATTCTGGTGTGTCTGGCTCGTATATGTGTGGAAAGTGTGTGCACATTCAGCTATTGACTGAGCATATTGCAGCACTGATGAAAGAACTCGAGGACCTTAGGCTCATCCGAGAGAATGAGATCTTTCTGGACAAGACCTTCAGCGAGGTTATTACACCAATCGTACCAGAAGAGAGCAGACGATGAGGAAGGCAGAGAGGAGACAGGTGCAAGAGACCCCGGGGGAAGTACCTGTCAGGAACAAGTTAAAGCTTTTGGAAACAGTAGAGACGGATGACACTGCCAGTTCACAAGGCGGCCAGGTCTGTCAATCAAAAGTTGGCGCAAAGGCAGAGCGGAAGAGTCGGACATCGCACAGAGCTGTGGTAATAGGGGACTCCATCATAAGAGGAACTGACCGGGGTTTTTGTGGCAGCAGACAGGATTTAAGGATGGTGTGTTGCCTTCCTGGTGCCAAGGTGAAAGACATCATGGACAGAGTGCAGGAAATCCTCAAGAACGAGGGTGAAGAGCCAGAGGTGGTGGTACATATCGGCACAAATGATGTCGGGAAGAAGAGGAGGAACATACTACAGCGAGACTTCGGAGAACTAGGAAGAAGGCTGAAAAGCAGGACGTCCAAGGTGGTTATCTCCAGTTTGCTTCCAGTTCCTCGGGCTAGTGTGGCCAGAAACAGGGAGATAATGGACTTGAACGTGTGGTTGGGGAACTGGTGCAGGAAGCAAGGATTTAAATTCTTGGATCACTGGGGTGTGTTTTGTGGTAAGCATAAATTCTACAAGAATTTGCACCTTAATAGGTTAGGGACCAGCATTCTGGCAGGCAGGTTTTCTACTGTAGCACTGCTACATTTAAACTAAGTAGTGGGGGGGAGGGGACAAACTGGATGTTTAAAAAGGAAATTGAAGGGAAAGTTAGAACAAGAGAAGTCAAGAAAGACAACTGTATCAACGAGGCAGAAAACTCAGAAAGGGATCATGCTGTAAGGTTGAGTGAAATAGGGGTTGATGGGAAGGG
>NC_057712.1:79584204-79586319 GCF_004010195.1 Chiloscyllium plagiosum | reverse complement strand
GAGATTACAGGAGGGTGACCTCAAGTTAGGTGAGTGGGCAGATGCATGGCAGATGCAGTTTAATGTGGATAAATGTATGGTTATCCACTTTTTTTGGCAAGAACAGGAAGGCAGATTAGAGAGATCTGGGTGTTATTGTACACAAGTCAATGAAGGCAAGCATGCAGGTCCAGCAGGTAATGAAGAAGGCTAATAGCATGCTGGCCTTCATAACAAGAGGAATTGAGTATAGAAGCAAAGAAGTGCTTCTGCAGCTCTACAGGGCCCTGGTGAGACCACACCTGGAGTACTGTGTGCAGTTCTGGTCTCCAAATTTGAGGAAAGACGTTCTGGCTATTGAGGGAGTGCAGCGTAGGTTCACGAGGTCAATTCCTGGAATGGCGGGATTACCTTACACTGAAAGACTGAAGCAACTGGGCTTGTTATACCCTTGAGTTTAGAAGACTGAGAGGGGATCTGATTGAGACATATAAGATTATGAAAGGATTGGACACTCTGGCAGCAGGACACATGTTTCCGCTGATGGATGAGTGCCAAACCAGAGGACACAGCTTAAAATACGGGGTAGACCATTTAGGACAGAGATGAGGAGAAACTTCTTCACCCAGAGAGTGGTGGCTGTGTGGAATGCTCTGTCCCAGAGGGCAGTGGAGGCCCAGTCTCTGGATTCATTTAAGAAAGAGTTGGATAGAGCTCTCAAAGATAGTGGAATCAAGGGTTATGGAGATAAGGCACAGGATACTGATTAGGAATGATCAACCATGATCATGTTGAATGGCGGTGCAGACTCGAAGGGCTGAATGGCCTACTCCTGCACCTATTGTCTACTGTCTATGAATGCATGGCTGAGGAGCTGGTGTATGGGAGAAGGATTCACATTTTTGGATCATTGGAATCTCTTTTGGGGTAGAAGTGACCTGTACAAGAAGGACGGATTGCACCTAAATTGGAAGGGGACTAATATACTGGCAGGGAAATTTGCTAGAGCTGCTCGGGAGGATTTAAACTAGTAAGGTTGGGGGGGGGACCCATGGAGATAGTGAGGAAAGAGATCGATCTGAGATGGGTACAGCTGAGAACAGAAGTGAGTCAAACAGTCAGGGCAGGCAGGGACAAGGTAGGACAAATAAATTAAACTGCATTTACTTCAATGCAAAGAGCCTAACAGGGAAGGCAGATGAACTCAGGGCATGGTTAGGAACATGGGACTGTGATATCATATCAATTACGGAAACATGGCTCAGGGATGGGCAGGACTGGCAGCTGAATGTTCCAGGACATAAATGTTACAAGAAGGACAGAAAGGGAGGAAAAGAGGCGGGGGAGAGGCATTTTTGATAAGGGATAGCATTACAGCTGTGCTAAGGGAGGATATTCCCGGAAATACATCCAGCGAAGTTATTCCGGTGGAACTGAGAAATAAGAAAGGGATGATCACCTTATTGAGATTGTTTTATAGACTCCCCAATAGTCAGAGGGAAATTGAGAAACAAACTTGTAAGGAGATCTCAGCTATCTGTAAGAATAATAGGGTAGTTATGGTAGGGGATTTTAACTTTCCAAACATGGACTGGGACTGCCATAGTGTTAAAGGTTTAGATGGAGAGGAATTTGTTAAGTATGTACACAACAATTTTCTGATTCAGTATGTGGATGTACCTACTGGAGAAGGTGCAAAACTTGACCTACTCTTGGGAAATAAGGCAAGGCAGGTGACTGAGGTGTCAGTGGGGGAGCACTTTGGGGCCAGCGACCATAATTCTATTCGTTTTAAAATAGTGATGAAAAAGGATAGACCAGATCTAAAAGTTGAAGTTCTAAATTGGAGAAAGGTCAATTTTGACGATATTAAGTAAGGACTTTCAAAAGTTGATGGGAGGCAAACATTCGTAGGTAAAGGGACGTCTGGAAAATAGGAAGCCTTCAGAAATGAGATAACAAGAATCCAGAGAATGTATATTCCTGTCAGGGTGAAAGGGAAGGCTGGTAGGTATAGGGAATGCTGAATGACTAAAGAAATTGAGGGTTTGGTTAAGAAAAAGAAGGAAGCATATGTCAGGTATAGACAGGATAGATCACGTGAATCCTTAGAAGAGTATAAAGAAAGTAGGAGTA
>NC_057712.1:79563693-79582925 GCF_004010195.1 Chiloscyllium plagiosum | reverse complement strand
TACAAAATTATGAGGGGCATGGATAGGATAAATAGGCAAAGTCTTTTCCCTGGGATCGGGGAGTCCAGAACTAGAGGGCATAGGTTTATGGTGAGAGGGGAAAGATATAAAAGAGACCTAAGGGGCAACGTTTTCATGCAGAGGGTGGTACGTGTATGGAATAAGCTGCCAGAGGATGTGGTGGAGGCTGGTACAATTGCAAGATTTAAGAGCCATTTGGATGGATATATGAATAGGAAGGGTTTGGAGGGACATGGGCCGGGCGCTGGCAGGTGGGACTAGATTATGTTGGAATATCTGGTCGGCATGGACGGGTTGGACCGAAGGGTATGTTTCCATGCTGTACATCTCTATGACTCTATGTGAATCATGTTTCTGAAACAGAAAATCTTCTACTCGTATCACTGAGAATGATCATTGTTACATTTTGAAAGATCAATGATCAAACTGATATCCTCAGCCTTTGTGAACTGCTCCTCGTGATTTATATGCCTAATTTCTGAGATCTGGAGTCACATGGAGAGAAGAACAGTTAACAGTTTTCTTCCCTAAAGGACATTAGTAAATCAGGTGGGCTTTTCCAAAAATTGACAGTGGTTTCATTCCAATTTTTAAATTCCAGATCTTTAGTAAATTCAATATCAATCATTTGCCATGGCCAGATTCAAACCCAGGTCCCCAGAACATTACCTGTGTCTCTGGATTAATACTAAATAAAAATTGAAAGAACTGCAGATGCTGTAAATCAGAGACAAAACCAGAAATTGCTGGATGGGCTCGGCAGGT
This sequence comes from Chiloscyllium plagiosum, assembly GCF_004010195.1. Taxonomy (NCBI): domain Eukaryota; kingdom Metazoa; phylum Chordata; class Chondrichthyes; order Orectolobiformes; family Hemiscylliidae; genus Chiloscyllium; species Chiloscyllium plagiosum. Next base: position 79,582,139 of record NC_057712.1, on the reverse strand, counting down.
CTGGCAGCATCTGCGGAGGGGGAGCAGAGTTGACATTTTGTGTTGAGTGACCTTTCCTCAACTGAGGCGGGGGTGGAGGTGGGGGGGGGGGATGGTGTTGGCTCTGATTTGATTTCTCCTCCTGGATATTGCCAAACTTGCTAGGCTTGTCCAGCAATTTCTGTTTTTTGTCTAGGGATTAATAGTCTAACAATAATGGCACTGGACTATCCCATCCCCAAGGCACTTGTCACAATATTAAATTCTGCCCAGTGTGAGACTCTTGAAGGACGTTTCAATATAATACTATAAAATTTTCAGAATATATTGGCTTTCCTAAAAACAAATTCAAGTGCAGAGAGTGCACAAACTGCTGTTTCATCTTGAAGACAGGCAGAATATTTCCTTTAAATCTGTGCTATAGTCCTTGAGGCAAGAAACAGAAGGAAATGAGACCAGAAAGGAATAGCAAAATATTTTCACGTCAGGATGGTATATGGCTTGGAGGGAAATTTGCAGCAGGTGGTGTTACTGTACTCTGTTACCCTCCACTTTTTAGGTGACAGATATCACAGGTTTGGAAGGTGTTGGCCGAAGAACCTCTACAAATTGCTGCAGTGCACCTTGTAGGTGGTACACATTAGTATCACTGTGTGCTGGCGGTGGAAGAAATAAATGTTGAGGGTGCTAATAAGATGCCAATTAAACTTTGTCCTGGATGATGTCGAGCTTTTTGAATGTTGTTGAAGGTGCATTCATTCAGACCTGTGGAGAATATTCCAACATTCTCCTGACTTGTGTTATGTCCAGGCTAGTTGAGTTCAGGTTCTGATCGATGTAATTCCAAGATCTTAATTTTGCTCTACACCTGCCCCTTAACAATCATTGGGTACCCTGGAACGCGATTTTCAAAGCCCACATATCTGCACTTGTTTCACCTCACCCTGCTTGTGATTAAAAATCTGGTCCATCAACTCTGTTTCTCATTCCACAGCTGGTCCCCAAGTGTTTCTGATATTTTCTGTTTTCATTTCTGTTATCAGAATCCATAATAATCTGCTTTTTGCAGAAATATTTTCTCCTTGGAATTGGGGGAGAGTTGTAATATTAATAAAGTAAGAAACAAAATCATTCTTTTAATCATTTTGAACTCTTGATGTATTGTGACCTAATTTAGAGTTTAGTGTTTTGCAGTGACTTGATCAGCTGCTGCTACGTTAAACTAAAATTAGTATCCATTGCTTAATATCATCAAGAAGTCTCTAACAATTTAGATTTCAATGTTTTGAGGTCATTCAAAGCTAAAAATTTTAATGGAAGCATAATTGTCTTGCTTAACAAAAACCATAACAGGAAGAATGCATTGATAATCAAGTCCCACTATTATACCAGTTCCACCATTAAGATTAACCTGTTGATTCAATTACCAAGATGGCTAGTTGATTCCCTTTTGCCTATTATCCAGAAAAGAAGTGTCCACCAGGCCTCTTTAATTGATTAAAAATTATCCATTTCTCATGAACAAAGCATGTTGGCAAAATCTGTTAACTGCTGAGCTACGATCTGGAATTAAAACAATTTCCAGTTAATGTACACAGAAACATCCACACAATACAAAAAAATGACAAAGGGAAGCAAAAACAACTCCTGTGGGCTAGTAGTCTGGAAGCAAAAGATAAAATATGATGATTTCTTGTATCCACAGGATTTCCTGTTGATGCAACTGAACACTGACAGCTATAATTTGATGGTAAACATTCAACTCTGATTGCAACGAATTGGATTTGACTCACTGGGGTTTGGACACAGCCCACCCCTTTAGGTTTTGTCACATAGATAACAATATTTGTATTTGGAAACTTTAACAGATTCTCAGGAACTTTTAAGAAACATGTAATTAGGGCAATAAAACTTATTTCCCCAGTATTAGCGCAATAAAACTTAGCTCTGAGCATCTCGAAAGTTTTGCTTAGCTGTTTTCTCCAAAGTTACTTGATTCTAAACAGCAGTTCAGCAATAGAACATTTTAAACCGGTATTGAGACAGGCTCTAATATAATGAGGGGTACGTCGGGTTCCAAGCAATCAATTGTGATAGGGTACTCTCTAGTCAGAGGCACAGACTGACATTTCTGCGGCCAACAGCGAAAAATCAGAATGGTGTGTTGCCTCCCTGGTGCCAGGATCAAGGGTGTCTCAGAGACGGTGCAGAATGTTCTCAAAGGGGAGAGGGACCAGCAGGAGGTCAATGTACACATTGGAACTAATAGCATAGGAAAGGAAAAGGATAGTAATATCTGGATTGCTCCCGGTGCTACAAGCTAGTGAGTGCAGGAATAGGAGGATAGAGCAGATGAATGCATGGCTGAGGAGCTGGTGTATGGGAGAAGGGTTCACATTTTTGAATCATTGGAATCTCTTCTGGGGTAAAAGTGACCTGTATAAGAAAGACAGATTACACCTGAATGGGAAAGGGACTCTAGCAGGGAGATTTGCTCGAGTTGCTCAGGAGGATTTAAACTAGTAAGGCGGGTGGGTGGCACCCAGGGAAACAGTGAAGAAAGAGAACAATCTGAGACTGGTACAGTTGGGAAAAGGAGCCAGTCAAACAGTCAGGGCAGGCAGGGACAAAGCAGAGAACAAGGTAAGACTGATAAATTAAACTGCATTTATTTCAATAGATGGGGCCTAACAGGAAAGGCAGATGAACTCAGGGCATGGTTACAAACATGGGACTGGAATATCATAGCAATTACAGAAACATGGCTCAAGGATGGGCTGGACTGGCAGCTTCATGTTTCAGGATACAAATGTTACAGGAAGGACAGAAAGGGAGGCAAGAGAGGAGGGGGTGTGACGTTTTTGATAAGGGATAGCATTACAGCTGTGCTGAGGGAGAATATTCCCGGAAATACATCCAGGGAAGTTATTTGGGTTGAACTGAGAAATAAGAAAGGATGATCACCTTATTGGGATTGTATTATAGACCCATTTATAGTCAGAGGGAAATTGAGAAACAGATTTGTAAGGAGATCTCAGTTATCTGTATGAATAATAGGGTGGTTATAGTAGGGGATTTTAACTTTCCAAACATAGACTGGGACTGCTGTATTGGAGAGGAACTTGTTAAGAGTGTATAAGAAGATTTTCTGATTCAGTGTGTGGATGTACCTACAAGAGAAGATGCAAAATCTGAACTACTCTTGGGAAATTAGGCAGGGTAGGTGACTGAGGTGTCAATGGGGAGCACTTTGAAGACAGCAACCATAATTCTACTATTTTAAAAATATTGATGGAAAAGGATGGATCAGATCTAAACGTTGAAGTTCTAAATTGGAAGAAGGCTAATTTTGACGGTATTAGGCTAGAACTTAAAAGCTAATTGGGGGCAGATGTTTGCAGGGTAAAGGTACGGCTGGAAAATGGGAAGCCTTCAAAAGTGAGATAATGAGAGTCCAGAGACCGTATATTCCTGTTAGGGTGAAAGGAAAGGCTGGATGACAAGAGAAATTGAGGGTTTGATTAAGAAAAAAAGGAAGCACATGTCAGGTACAGACAGGAGAGATCGAGTGGATCCTTAGAAGAGCGTAAAGGTAGTAGGAGTATACTTAAGAGGGAAATCAGGAGGGCAAAAAAAAGAACATGAGATAGCTTTGGCAAATAGGGTTAAGGAGAATCCAAAGGGATTTTATAAATATATTAAGGACAAAAGGGTAACTAGGGACAGAATAGGGCCCCTCAAAGATCAACTAGGAGAAAGTGTGGACTGCAAATGCTAGAGATCAGAGAGTTGAGAGTGTGGTGCTGGAAAAGCACAGCAGGTGAGGCAGCATCCAAGGAGCAGGAGAATCGATGTTTCAGTCATAAGCCCACATTCCTGATGACGGGCTTATGCCCAAAATGTCGATTCATCCTTCTCCTTGGATGCTGCCTCACCTGCTGTGCTTTTCCAGCTCCACACTCCAACCCTTCAAAGATCAGCAAAGCAACCTATGTGTGGAGCTGGAGGAGATACTAAATGAGTATTTTGCATCAGTGTTTACTCTGGAGAAGGATATGGAAGGTATAGAATTTTTTAGATTAGATTAGTGGAAACAGGCCCTTCCAGCCAACAAGTTCACGTCGACCCTCCGAAGAGTAATCCACCCAGACCCATTTTCCTCTGACAAACACACCCCTAACACTACGGGCAATTTAGCATGGCTAATTCACCTGACCCACTCATCTTTGGACTGTGGGAGGAAACCGGAGCACCCGGAGGAAACCCACGCAGACACGGGGAGAATGTGCAATCTCCACACAGACAGTTGCCCGAGACTGGAATTGAACCTGGGTACCTGGCACTGTGAGGCAGCAGTGCTAATCACTGTGCCAACGTGTCACCCCAAAATGTTAAATGAATTTATTGGTGGAAGTATTCTAAATCTTTACGCTTAGCATGGCCAACCTGCACATCCGTGAGTTGTGGGGAGAAACCAAAGCAAACTCATGCTGATATGGTGAGAATGTGCAAACTCCACACAGACAATCACCTGAGGCTGGAATTGAACCTAGAGCCCTGGCCCTCTAAGGTAGCAGTGCTGGACACTATGCCATTATATGTGTGGAAATAGATGGTGACATCTTGAAAAATGTCCATATTACAGAGGTGGTGGTGCTAGCTGACTTGAAGTGCAAAAAAGTGAATAAATCCACAGGACCTTATCAGGTGTACCCTAGAACTCTGCAGGAAGCTAGGGAAGTGATTCTTGAGCCCCTGAGATATTTGTATCATCGATAGTCACAGGTAAGGTGCCGCAAGGCTGGAGGTTGGCTAACGTGGTACCGCTATTTAAGAAAGGTGGTAAGGACAAGTCAGGGAGCTATAGACCAGTGAGCCTGACATCAGTGGTGGGCAAGTTGTTGGAGGGAATCCTGAGGAACAGGATTACATGCATTTCGAAAGGCAAGGACGGATTAGGGATAGTCAACATGGCTTTGTGGGAAATCATGTCTCACAAACTTGATTGAGTTTTTTGAAGAAGTATCAAAGAGGATTGATGATGGCAGAGCAGTAGATGTGATCTATATGGATTTCAGTTAGGCGTTCGACAAGGTTCCCCATGGGAGACCGGTTAGCAAGGTTAGATCTTATGGAATACAGGGAGAACTAGCTATTTGGATACAGAATTGGTTCAAAGGTAGAAGACAGAGGGTGGTGGTGGACGGTTGTTTTTCAGACTGGAGGCCTGTGACCAGTGGAGTGCCACAAGGATTGGTGCTGGCTCCACTGCCTTTTGTCATTGATATAAATGATTTGGATGTGAACATAAGAGGTATAGTTAATAACTTTGCAGATGACACCTAAATTGGAGGTGTAGTGCACAGTGAAGAAGGTTACCTCAGGTTATAATGGGATCTTGATCAGATGGGCCAAAGGGCTGAAAAGTGGCAGATGGAGTTTAATTCAGATAAATGCGAGGTGCTGCATTTTGGGAAAGCAAATCTTAGCAGGACTCATACACTTAATGGTAAGATCCTAGGGAGTGTGGCTGAACAAAGAGACCTTGGAGTTCAGGTTCATAGCTCCTTGAAAGTGGAGTCGCAGGTAGATAGGATAGTGAAGAAGACGTTTGGTATGCTTTCCTTTATTGGTCAGAGCATTGAGTATAGGAGTTGGGAGGTCATGTTGCAGCTAACTAACTACAGCACATTAGTTAGGCCACTGTTGGAATATTGCGTAGAATTCTGGTCTCTTCTCTATCGGAAGGATGTTGTGAAACTTGAAAGGGTTCAGAAAAGATTTACAAGGATGTTGCCAGGGTTAGAGGATTTGAGCTATCAGGAGATGCTGAATAGGCTGGGCTTCTTTCCCTAGAGTGTCGAAGGCTGAGGGGGTAATCTTATAGAAATTTATAAAAGAATGAGGAGCATGGATAGGAGAAATAGATAGCATGGGGGAGTCCAGAACTAGAGGGCATTGATTGAGGGTGAGAGGGGAAAGATTTAAAAGGACCTAAGGGGCAACCTATTCACACAGAGGATGAGGTGTGAATGGAATGAGCTGCCAGAGGATGTGGTGGAGGCTGGTACAACTACAGCATTCAAAAGGCATCTGGATGGGTATATGAATAGGAAGGATATGGGCCAAGTGCTGGCAAGTGGGACTAGATTAGGTTAGGATATCTGGTCGGCGTTGTCGAGTTGGACCACAGGGTCTGTTTCTGTGCTGTACATCTCTATGACTTGAATGTATGTTTGCACAGATCATTGAAGGTGGCACTACAGGTGGAAAGAACAACTAATAAAGCATACAGTATTGTCGGCTTTAATAACAGGGGCTTATTAACAGGAGTACAAGAGCAAGGAAGTGATACTAACCTTGTTGAAGACGCTTGTTATTTCTGAAATATTGTGCACAGACATAGATGCCACATTGTAGGAAAGCAGTGAATGCATTGGGAGAGAGTGTGGAAGCAATTTATAGGAATGTTTCCTGGAATGAGAAATTTCACTTCTGAGAATAGTTTGAAGAAGTCGGGCACTAAAATGAAACTAAGAATTATGGATGTTGGAGATATGAAACAAAAACAGAAATGGCTGAAAAAACTCAACAGCTCTGACAGTATCTGTGTGGAGAGAAATCAGAATCAACATTTCAGGTCCAGTGACCTTTCTTCAGGACTTCTAGTTCATCAGAATTAACTGCCTGATACAACATGTGATATCCTCGACTGGTAACTTGTGGCTTTCATTCCCATTTTCCCAGATCCCTTGAGTTAACTCTGAATATCAATAACCCAAGGCAGTTCAAACAACTGCGCAGTTCCTCCCTGTTGAAATATACTATGAAGGGGGCTGTAAAAAGTGATCCATGAGGGAAGGAATCATGTTTTTAAAAAAATTACCCTTGTTGTGACTGAGGGAATACTTAAATAAAGATAATAATCACACAATGCCATGTTATGGTTAAACAGGTTTATTTGGAAGCACTAGTTTTTGGAGCCCTGTTCCTTTATCATGAGGAGCAGCGGTCCAAAAGCTAGTGCTTCCAAATAAATCTGTTGGACTATAGTCTGGTATTGTATGATTATTAACTTTATCCACCCCATCTTTAAATAAAGAAGGTAATATAGCTCACGTCTCATTACCTGGGGTAATAACAAATAGAACATTCTTACCTGGGATTAGTCACAACAATGTTATCAGGTTCTTGAGTGTTCTTGGAGCTGCAGCCATTCAAATGGAGAGGATTCCATTCCACCCCTGAGTTATGCCTTGCAGATGGTCAACAAGAAATGAAGTTAACTAACACAGAAACATAGAAAATAGGAGCAGGAGTAGGCCATTCAGTCCTTTGAGCCTGCTCCACCATTCATTACAATCATGGCTGATCCAATTCAACAGTTTGTTGCCCTCTGTCCCCCATTCCATATCCCTTGATCCTTTCATCCCCAAGTGCTATATCCAACTCTTTGAAATCATATAATGTTTTGGGTTTAACTTTCTGTTGCAGTAAACTTCACAGGCTCATCACTCTCTGGATGAAGACATTTCTCCTGATCACAATCCTGAATGGTTGACCATACCTACCTGGTTCTGGGCTTCCTGTCATTCCTCTATCTACCCTGTCTAGTCCTGTTTGAATTTTAAACATTTCTATGAGATTTCTAGGTTTTTACCTTCTCCTCATACATCAATCCTGTCTTCCCAGGAATCAGGCTGCGACAGACTTGCCTCTGACCTGGTCTTCAAGCCACAGTATTTATATGGTTGTCTACTTCAAGTTCTGGTAAATTGGAACCGTCGGGATGTTTATAATGAAGTAATCTAGTGATGCTGATAGTATTGGACAGCAAGAGGACATAGTTTGAGATGGTCATCACCTGGCATTTGCATGGTTCGAATGTTATTTGCCACCTATTACTTCAAGCTTAGATATTGTCGAGATCTTTCTGCACATGTACACTGGCTGCTTCAGTATCTGAAGAATCACAAATGGTGCTGAATATTTTACAGTCATCAGCAAATATTCCCACTTTTGGCAAGTAGTTCTGGTGCAGAAGTCTTTAATACTGCTGCTGGAATATTGTCAATGCCCCATAAGCTTTGCTGCATCTAATATCTTGATATATGGACTGGATCAAATTGACTGAAGACTTGCATTTGTGATGTTGGATGCTCAGGAGCAGCCCATATGGATTATCTACTGGGATCTTTTGGCTGAAGATGGATGCGTCTGCATTGTCTAAAATATATTTCACATATTACATATAAACGCAGTCAAATTGTCACTTTAAGAACTGTCATCTACAAGTCATGGAGACAACTTTAATCATCCTGAACAACGTACCCCATTTCAAAACGTTTTTATCATCGAACATCTTTTGGCTGGATCTAAATCTGCCAGAGCTGATGAGGAACAGGGATTGCTGATTATCCTTGTTTTCCCAGTGAATGTGTAGCCAGTAACATTGTACAGACACGTGTTCAGGACAGTTCGCATGGGAGTTGAGAGTGGGTGGGAAAGGGGAGATGTGCAGCTTTTGTTTAAATAGATGGCTTTAGTAGATGAGTAGATAAAGCGGAGACCGGCTCGAGTGAAGATGATCCGCCGTGTGCTCGCTCAGAGGAAATTCAGCTCGGCTCCAGGTCAGGTGTACGCCACAAAAGCGACAGATAGGCGGGCGCTGCTAACGAAAAGTACAGCGAATGCGGGGGGATCTTTTGCTAACGATTTGCCAATTGTTTCCGTGAGAGGAATTCGAGCAGGTAAATGCATTAAATTTCAAACGTCCCACAAGCTTTAAATGGAAGCGGCCGCTTGATGCATGACTTAGGGTCAAAATGAAAGCACTCTTTCCAAATGTATTCTCTGAAGGTTTCTACTTTAAACATTTGCCATGTTCTCCATCTGTTGTTACCTTTGCATTCTGTCGTGTGGCTGTTAACAGTTGAGAGCCTTTCCTCCTTTTTTGCCCTGAGTTAATGTGCTGAAATTTCTGTGTAGCACAACTTAGAATGGACACTGCAATAAGTATTCGGGTTCTATTCCATTATAAAAGGTATTTTATGAATTCCTTGTCTGGCGATAGGCGAAGTTCAGCCCTCGGGAAGCGTGTACCCGAACTGTAATGCCGGACTTAATCTTTTCATGTATCTGAATCGATGTGTGGTGCTTAACGTCCTTAATACCTGCTGCTATCAAATAAAACACTGTACTTAACAGCGCGGGAACTTATGAGGCTGGTTAGTGGAAATGTCTTGCAAGTTGACCGCCACTCGGCACTGAGAGCAGTGCAGTACAGGTTTCATTTCTAGCTCACCACAACCTCTCGTGACTCCATCAGTTTTGCTTAATTATAATGCTCTGGTATCTAATACTGAAAGAGGAGAAAATTCTTCCAACAAAATATTGAAAAGTTGAAAATCATTGTTTTTGCCCCAATGCACGTGCATTTCACTTAACCACAACTCAATATGGTGCCAGGCGAATGTCTGAGACAAAAGCAGATTGATGTCAACATTGGTATCATATTTGATGTCCAGATGAGCTCCTGTGTATTCATGCCTTCACTACAGCCACCTTTTTCTAGCTCTATAAAATTGCCCCATCGTGTACTGGCCTCAGCTCTTCTGCTAAAACTCTCCTTTCACCTATTGCCTTATTTATGCAATGCCATGTTTTCAAATTTCTCCATGACCTCACCCCTTTTTCTCTCCTGCAGCCACAGAGCCTTCCAAGATACCTGCATTCTTAAAACTTAGCTCTCTTCAAAATCCCCGTTCCACCTTTGTTGATGGTACGGTAAATTTTCTCGGCCCTCAGTTCTGAAAGTTTCTTTCTATACCTTCCTATCCTCACACTCCTTAAATCCTAGTTCTTTGAGCAGGTTTTAGTATCTAACCTAATATCTCTTTGTGTTTGAGCAGCATTATTTGTTTTATGGTATTCCTGTTAAGCATCTTGAAATGTTTTCATACGTTAAATGCACTATATAATTGTAAGTCATTCCTGTTGTATTAAGTTGTAATATGACCACGTCTTGTAGTTAGTATATTTTAAACTAGCAAACTATCTGAGTGCTTCACAGGAGCATAACGAGACAAGAACTGTCTCTAAGATGAACAAGGGGGCATCAGCACAGGTGACTTGAAGCTAAAATGTGACGAACTTAGGAAAGAGTATGGCTTTAAAGAGTGCCACATGGGAGGAAAGAGATAAAGGGAGGATTTGAGATGGAATCCTCGAATTTAAGGTCTAGATAATGGAAGGCACACCTGCCAAGAGTGAGGTGGTAGGGAGGGTGAAGAAAGCTGTGGATGCACAAGATGAAGAAGGTTATAAGACTAAAGGGTAAGAATTTTTAATTGGTAGAAGGGAAAAAAACAGTAATACTTGGAACGAAGGTTATAAGACTAAAGGGTAAGAATTTTTAATTCAAGGCATTTTCAACCAATGTAGGTCAGCAAGCAGAAAAGTCAGAAGCTTGGTTAATGTAAGTTTGAATGCAAGTGTTGTGAACATTCTCTGCTTTAGTTTAAAACAACAGGAATACAGGAGGTTGGTGATGAGAGAATGAATTTTGTGGTGTTCGCTCATTTGCTTACAATGTTCCCAGTATTTAAATACAGAACCTTTCCTCTCATCTAATTTAGATGCCAAGGAAAGCTACTTCATAACATATAGGAAGTGGGCAGTTTGAAAGACCTGACACAAATGTCCAAAGTATGTATTAGGCTACTCAGAAGGGAAAAAAAACCAGTAATACTTGGAACTGAATGTACTGTCATTCAGGAGTGCTGTTCTAAAGTATATATGTTGGGCCAATATGTATCATTCACAAGTTTCACTGTGTTTTCCTTCTGGGTAATGAACCATGCTCATGACAAATAATGCTTTCAAACCTTCCATTATAAAAACATCTTCACCAGTAGTCTGGGTTAAACTGTTACCTAGTACAGATAGAGTCCTAGAGATGTACAGCACGGAAACAGACCCTTTGATCCAACTTGTCCATGCCGACCAGATATCCCAAACCTAATCTAGTCCCATTTGCCAGCACCTGGCCATATCCCGCCAAACGCTTCCTATTCATATACCCATTCAGATGCCTTTTAAATGTTGCAATCGTACTAGCCTCCACCACTTTCTCATTCCATACATGTATCACACTCTGCGTGAAAAAGTTGCCCTATAGGTCTCTTTTATATCTTTCCCCTCTCACCTTAAACCAATGCCCTTTAGTTCTGGGCTTCCCCCATCCCAGGGAAAAGACTTTGTCTATTTATCCTATCCATGCCCTCATGATTTTATAAACCTCTATAAGGTCACCCCTCAGCCTCCGACACTCCAGGGAAAACAGCCCCAACCTATTCAATGTCTCCCTATAGCTCAAAACCTCCAACCCTGTAAATCTTTTTGAACCCTTTCAAGTTTCACAACATCCTTCCGATAGGAAAGAGTCCAGAATTGCACACAATATTCCAAAATTGGGCTAACCAATGTTCTGTACAGCCACAACAAGACCTCCCAACTCCTGTACTCAATACTCTGACCAATAAAGGAAAGCATACCAAACGCCTCCTTCACTATCCTATCTACCTACGACTCCATTTTCAAGGAGCTATGAACCTGCATCCAAGATCTCTGTTCAGCAACACTCCAGAGGACCTTACCATTAAATGTATAAGTCTTGCTAAGATTTGCTTTCCCAAAATGCAGTACCTTGCATTTATTTAAGTTGAACTCCGTCTGCCACTTCTCAGCACATTGGCCCATCTGATCAAGATCCTGTTGTAATCTGAGGTAACCTTCTTCGCTGTCCACTACACCTCCAATTTTGGTGTCATCTGCAAACTTGCTAACTATACCTCCTATGCTCACATCCAAATTATTTATATAAACGATGAAAAGTGGTGGACCCAGCACCAATCCTTGTGGCACTCCACTGGTCACAGGCCTCCAGTCCAAAAAACAACCCTCCGCCACCACCCTCTGTCTTGTACCTTTGAGCCAGTTCTGTATCCAAATGGCTAGTTCTCCCTGTATTGCATGAGATCTAACCTTGCTAACCAGTCTGTCATGAGGAACCTTGTCGAACGCCTTATTGAAGTCCATATAGATCACATCTACTGCTGTGCCCTCATCAATCCTCTTTGTCACTTCTTCAAAAAACACAAGAGATATCCAAAATTAAATGGGGATCTTTGATTACCAAATGTAATGATATCAATCTGATTTTCTCCAAGATTTGGTCATTGTTAGTTTGAAGTTATGTCCCTTATATAAGTTATAAAAGGCTGAGGATTTTACCTAGGTGTTATTTTTAGTGGGTAATTCTATGCTGGTAAACTATGTACAAGAATTATGAGCATATTCCAGGTCATTTTGAACCATACATTTTGAAGAGTTCTCAGCCAGCAGGAACATCTATTATAAATTCGAGGCCAATAGTCTATTAATTTTAAACATGTTTAAAAAGTTATGCCCATTGACCCATTAAATTTAAATCTTTAACTCCAACTTTAAGTGAATTGAAGAAAAGGACACCTTTTATGTTGTACTCGATAGCATGGTTAAATATATAATTCCCAAGAAGCTTCTTTAGATCCTTTCCTTTAGACTTATTATTACATAGGATTGGATATGTACTATAAAAGAAATCAAGTGCTCTCTCCTAAAGTGAAATCCAAGCTTTTTCTTTTGTCTTTGCAGACTACATAAGTACAGACTGAGGATTCTTAGACACCACATAAACAGTTCATTGATCCCATTTTCAGGCAGTCATCAGATGTGTACTACAGATTAGGCGTAATTGATTGTATTAGCCTGTGACTTTCTTTAATAAGTCCCCTTCTGGGAGAATGAAAGTCTTGAATTTATCCAGTAAATCTAAGCTGTTATTAATGAGAATAACCTTCAGGTTGCTGACCATGCCACACCATAGACTGATTTATCCATTAGAGAATTACCATCTGTAAAACATCCTTTTCATACCTCCATTTCAACAAATCCCAAGGAGGACAAACCAATAAATAAGAATTATAAACATAGCCCACAAGGTTGATTCTCTTATCCCAACATTTTAAAAGTAGTCAAATCATCTTAAAGTAGTCAAATAATCGAGAGTTTCCTTCTCTATCACAACTTTATTTGTTGACATATCTGTTCTTTCAATTCTCAGTTTGAGTTGAATGATCTCCTCTATGATTATTTACATAAATAAGCTTATACTTCTCAGCTCCAAACAGCAACTTCAGGATTCTGACCAAATACTTCTAGTCTGGAATGTCAAATTAAAACCTTTACACTGAGGTAAACTATTTTTAACTGCTCTGAACTATCTCCTTTGTTCAAAAAAAAATCAGTGCTTGTGCATCTAACTCCAACCAGGGTTTCTTCAAACTAAAACCAAATGTTCCAAGCAAAAAAAAACTCAATTCTTATTCTTCTAAACCAAAAACAAACTAATGCTTTTTGATGTGCACTCTGTCCAATTATAAAATACTCACAATGTAAATAGATTCCTCTCATCACTCCAGGTATGCGCTTTTTCTTATTCTGGTTTTTAAAAAATCACGGGTGCAGAAATACTGAGAGGTTCATCATTAAACCCATGGACACAAACAAAACCCACATGCCAACAGTTCAAAATACTAAAATAAATGATGCTAAAATATGTATAAATCACACACAGCTTACATCACATTCTGCTGGGTTTTCTAGACTCTAGAAGATGTGGGTTTGAGTCCTGACTGCCCTTGGAGATGTGTTACAACATATAAAAATAGGTTAACTAAAGCATAATTTCCATACTCAAGCTGCATTATGGTAAAGTGAGTGGTAAAGGCAGAAAACATACAGGTGAATAAGTAGTCATGAGGGTGCTATCTCTTGGCTTCGGGATGGGATACATTGCCTGTGTGACTTGGTTAAGTTACAGGGAATAACAAATTGAAGTCAGTTAAGTGTTAACATTCAATAAGCAACAGAACTGGCAAATCTTATGACAATGCCAGGGATGTCCTCCTCATTCTTGAAGCAATCAGACCAGAGAAGAATCTTTCTATCAAACTTGTCTAAGGGCAGCCCATCAGAATATTACATTTTCTTGTGATAACCACCCCCTCCCCACATTGCCTGTAAAGCTCGACCCATCCCAAATGCCTCCCTTAAGTCCTGGATTCCTCCTGACCAATACCCAAACTTACTAAAGCCCATTCACCCTCAATACTTTCATCTGATATTTTATTCTCTTAGCTGTGGCCATGGCTGAATTCCTATGCTGCAGCAACCACCGAGCTGCTGTCCTGGGGAGTGGAATCCACAATCATCTTATATGTTATCATTGTGGGGCAGTCTTTGTTAATGATTGATTTTTCTGCCATGGGGAGTGAGCAAACTACCCCTCTGTAACGTGCACCCTATTCCTCATGAATCTAAATCAATTTCATAGTGCCATACAAGTAAGGAGAATTTATTATACATAAATTTATAAAATTATTCTGTGAACTACAGGTATATGAATCATCTCTGTCCACTCAGTAAACATTGAATTTTTTTTTGTAATTTTCTTGAAGTTCGTGACACCCAGAAAGTTCCAGGATACAGGCCCACAAAGTTTGACAGAAAGATTCTTCTCTGGTCTGGTCGCTTCAAGAATGAGGAGGACATCCCTGGCATTGTGTCGTAAGTTTTGCCATTTCTATTGCTTATTGTATGTGAACACAACTTTTTCAATTCTTTTTATTTCCCCTGTAATTTAACTAAAAAAGCAAAAAAATCATTAAAAAGTTCTCTTTCTGAATTGTTTAGACATAATAATAATTTTTGCTTGGTTGTCTGCATTAAAAGAACTGTGGAGGCACTACCAAATATTTAAATTTGCAATGGACAATTGTATGTCAATGCTTATCACTACTTGTTACTTTTAGGACATACTCCAAATAGTTCATTGATGTTTTGTTGCATATATAAAGAGAAATAGCTCCTGCTGCACCCATCTTCCATTCTAATTTATTCAACTACTCTTAAATAATTTGCAATCAATGAAATCAGAAATTGGCCAATACAATGACAATTGCAGTAATATTTTGGTGTTATCCAGATGTAACACAATAAGATACATGAATTCTGAATATTTCAAGATTTCTGGTGGGTTTATTTAGAGCTAAACGCATACAGTTCAAAATAATCTCTACGTATAGCCTTCGTCTAAGGTGTTACAATGCAGAGTGACTTTGGCCTCTGCTCAATGTGATGCCAATGTGAAGCAGCTGACTCATCCACATCTTAGGCATCGTAACAAGATATCACTCTGTAAACAATAATACACCTTCCCTTTTTTCCAAAAGTGAAAACACATAAACTCTGAGTATTAGCAAAACTACTTCTAAAAAAATAGGGATTGTAAAATGTAGGAGTGCGAACGTCTGAGCCCATACATCAACTTGGTTTTTGGAAACACGCCCAGATCTTGTCATTGTCTGACCCTGTGGAGATGCAAGTTTTGCCTTGACTACTTGTTGTCAGTGTACTCCACGACGTTGTTGTTTTCTAATTATGTTTGCTGTACGCTTGTACACTCTCTTTAGCTGGGCTTCTGTTCCTTCTCAGCATTATATTGTTGACTGTTCAGACTTCATGAAACCTGTGATCCTAACATACTTTGGATACCTCTGCATGTAACCATGTTCCCATGTGCATTGTGTGACTTTCACCATTTTCCCTATGTGACAAGGTCCCTATGTTGCTGTGGCTGGTGGCTTTTGCATGACTTGGACGTCCACAGTAACCTCCCAGTGTGGCCATATAAATGACCAATAAATCATATCACATGCCAGTTATCTCATCCACTCTGTATCCATATTCTTTTGGTAAAGTATCACAGTATGTCCTGGAGGAGTGCTTTAAGCACAAGTGTTTGTTTCCTTTATGCCTCTGGAGGTAATGAGCTCATCTCTGTAAGGCCAAATGCATTTGAGAGTGTCAGGTCATCCCTCTACGATGATGTTTGACAAGAGTCTTCAGTTGTGGCAGCGTTGCCTCTAAGTTTCTTACCGACTGTGCGGACGTCCAAGGCCTGTGGATTGTAGCGATTTCTGGAACTGTTGAAAGCAGCCATGCAGTTGAGAGGGAATGTTAGTTGTGGGTCATTAGTTGTTTTCAGTTGAAGTCATTTGCATTTTGCTGACCATAATGCAATAACTCAATTTGAGCTCATACTTGTAGATCCAATGGAATATCTGCATATTTGTTCGTGTTTGGCAATCTATTCTGTGCATCTGATATGTAAATGCGGGGAAGCATATGATGGGTAGTGCCATTACATTGCAAGTCATCCAGCTCAAACTTAAGCTTTTCTTGTAGTGGGTTGTTGTCTTAAATTAGAAATTAATATAAGTGAAGACGAAGTTTCTTCAAATGTATACCTCAGTTATGACGTTGATGAGCTTCCCAGCTGTACTAGCTGTTAGCTGAAAGGATGAATCCTGTGAACTCATTTATTGTCCTAAAGATAAACAGGAACAAGGGAATTTATTTACCCCATTAATTTGGACACTCTTGAAAACAACACCTAATCATGCTCTTCAAAGTTCCCTGATGTCTCTCCAATGCACTTGAAATTGTGAGTGATAAGCAGGAGATCTAAATTGTTTTATTCCCTAACTATTCATCATTTCTCAGAATGTGTGTGGTAGAAAATTTGAACCTTGATCTGATTAATTTCTTTGGTAATCCATATTTCAGTAAAAAAAATCAAACTAACTTTTCTATATTTTTACAATAATTTCTATTAAAGACACAGGTTCAGGAAATCTTATGAAAATATTCATAATAGTTAAAAGATACCAATCCACGTTCCCAGTTTAAGTGAGCGATCCAACACAACTATTAAAGTCCTCTGAAATGATTCTTTGAAAAATGGTATCAGAGTTAAAGGCATAGGTTCTAGTTGGTGGTTGGAATTCTCCAATACTTCATATGTATTGCACATCTGGCAAAATTTAATGTCATCTTTATTTAATCAGGGCTAGTAAAAATGTTTGAAATTTATCTGTGTTTTCCTAATATCTAAGTTACCTGACATTGGAATCCCGTCATCCACTCTTAACATTTATTTATGCTACAAAATTTCATTTTGTTACATCAATGGAACTACCACCTGATGGATGACTAATCATTATGCATTTGCTGGTGTTGAGCTGGTCTTCATTTCTTCATTATTAATTTTTCTTTCCAAAATAATATTTATGTATTTGTTCTGATTCAGTTACTGAGTAGACTGTTTGACATAACTCTGTCAATTCAGGATTTGTCTTGTTGTATTTCTACTAAATAAGATGGGCCAAACATGTCAAACATTCTCTTTACTTTCTTAAGTTTTTAAAATTTTTATCTCATAGCTAAATTTCCAAATTGTCTTCCTATTTCATAGAATTACCAATGAAAAAGAAGATTCAAAGGGCATGAAATCTAGTCACCTCAGTCAGGAAACAGTCCAGGATAATCCTCCATTAGCATTTCAGTTTCTTTTACCTCTACAGTTTTGTTCCACCACTCTCCATAATGTTAAGATTTTTGAACTAGCCCCAAGTTATTCTCCAAGGGCAACTACAACTTTTCCATTAACCAAGTTAATCTTAAAGCTAACTCCAAATAATGATACTGAATTGTAACCTCCACATATACTTTCAACTAATATTTTCATTGTTCCAGGAGTGTCTGAAATCTATTTTTTAAACCCTTCGTGGAAGTGACTGATATCTTTATGCTATTATTTTAAGATGAAAACTTTTAACAAGTTGTATTTATTTATACATAAAATCACAGAACTTTCTTCACAGTCTAAACTCCAGAGCTGAAGTGAGAGTGACCGACTTTGACATCAAAGCAGCATTTGACCAAGTGTGGTATCCTGGAGCTCTAGCAAAACTAGACCCAGTAGAAATTAGGAGTCTATCTGCTGGTTGGAGTCATACCTAACACAAATGAAGATAGCTTTGGTTGCACAAGGCCAGTCATCTTAGTTCCAGGACATTCTGTGCAGGAGTTTCTCACAGCAATGTCCTAAGCCAAACTACCTTCAGCTGCTTCATCAATGACCTTCCTTCTAACAGAAGTTAGGCTGCTCACTGATAACTGTTCAATGTTGAGCACCATCTCATTTGGTATGCTTTCCTTTGTTGGTCAGAGCATTGTATAGAGGAGTTTGGAGACCATGTTGTTGCTGAATAGGAAATTGGTTAGGCCACTTTAGAATATTGTGTTCAATTCTGGTCTCCCTCCTATAGGAAGGATATTGTGAAACTTGAAAGGATTCAGAAAAGATTTACAAGGATGTTTGAGGGTTTGAGCTATAAGGAGAGGCTGAATAGGCTGGGGCTGTTTTCCCTGGAGTGTCAGGCTCAGGGGTGACCTATAGAGGTTTATAAAATCATCAAGGGTGTGGATAGGGTAAATAGACAAAGTATGTTCTCTGGGGT
>NC_057712.1:79558677-79563193 GCF_004010195.1 Chiloscyllium plagiosum | reverse complement strand
AGGGCATAGGTTTAGAGTGAGAGGGAAAAGATATAAAAGAGACCTAAGGGAGAGGGAGTGCAACATTCAGGTTGAGGCAGACAATTTTCAAGTAATATTCAAAGAACAAAGAAAATTACAACACAGGAACAGGCCCTCTGGCCGCCCAAGCCTGCATCAATCCAGATCCTCTGTGTAAACCTGTTGCCTATTTTCTAAGGATCTGTATCCCTCTGCTCCCTGCCCTTTCATGTATCTGTCGAGATACATCTTAAATGACACTATTGTGCCTGCCTCTAACACCTCCACTGGCAATGCATTCCAGGCACCCACCACCCTCTGCATAAAGAACCTTCCATGCATATCTCCCTTAAACTTTTTCCCACTCACCTTGAACTCATGACCCCTAATAATTCATGCCACACATGTAGCAGGTAATGGCCATCTTCAACAAGATACAATCTAACCACTGCCCCTTGACGTTCAATGGCATTACCTTGATAGAATTCCCACGATCAACATTCTAGAGATCACTATCAATTAGAAACTGAACTGGACTGCCCATATAAATACTGTAGCTACAACAGCAAGTCACAGGTAGGAATGCTGCAGTGAGTAATTCACCTCCTGACTTCCCAAAGCCTGTCCATCTCTTCTGCAAGGAGTTTGATGGAATACAGCTCACATGGTTGTATAAGTGCAGCTCCATTCAGAAGCTTCACACCATCCAGAACAAAACAGCCAGCTTTATTGGCACCACATCCACAAAACCTCCCTCCCTCCACCATCAATACACATTAATAGCAGTGCGTACCACCTACAAGACGTATTGTTGAAATTCACCAAAGTTTCTTAAACAGCACCTTCCAAACCTACAACCTCTACCATCTAGAAGGACAAAAGCCACAGATACATGTGAGCACCATCACCTGCAAGTTCCTTTCTAAGCCACTTGCTATCATGACTTTAAAATATATGGTCAATTATAAAACTCCCTCCCTTACAGTACAATGATTGTACCTATATCAAAAGAACTGCATCAATTCAGGAGAGAGAAGCTCAACACCACCTTCTCAAGGGCAATTATAGATAGGAAATAAATATTGTCCCAACCAGTAATGCCCTTCTCTTTACTAACATGCTTTTTTCACTTTCTTTTACAATTTTAGGTGTTTGTTAGGTATTTCAAATTAACCCAGAGATTTCATTGCTATGGCACATGCTTCAGGCTGTCAGCAAATGCAGCCAATGAAAAGAAAAAGTGCAAATGATGTTTGACATTAACTTTGCTATTTCTTGCAAATTATCCTGATTAGTGCAAAATGAAAAGCTTTGACAAATTATGCCTTTTTCGAGCCACACTCAAGTGAAAGATTTATTTGGGGTTTATTATGGTTTAAATGTTTCCTCAACATCAACAAGTTTTGATAGCCTGTGATTTGCACCCTTGCTTTGTTGGTCACAGTTTTTATTTATGCACTGGATGTTGCTGAAGCATCATGCTGAGTTTTCTTTCCTTTATGGATACTTTCCAATGGAGATGAGTTGACACTGCCAACATCAATTTTCCCAAGAAGCCTTAATTAATAAATATCTCTTTCCACGTTTCAAACTTGATTCTGACTTAGGCCTGCGGGAACACAGCAGGGTAGTAGGATTAATTTTTAGATTGCTTTGGCAAAGAATCAATACAGTCACAATGAACCACATGTTGTTTGTTTGTGGTTGCAGACCTCCATGAATTGCGATCTCAAAGCTTTCATATTTCATCTTGTCTCTCCCAGAAATGCTTCAAATAACTGCATATGCTTTGAATTGTAATTTGTAGGCAAAGTATGTTGCATATAGCAAGGTAACACAAAGGACAATGAGATGATTTTAACAAACAAATCATTATTTTCTTTGTTGGTATTGGGTGAGGAAGGAATGTTAGCCACGCATTGTCGGTGCAATGAACATAAGGGAGTTCATCAGCATTTGTTTTTCTTTTTTTGTATCTGTATTTAGTATATCAACTGCATCCTTATATGAATCTACTTTAAAGTTTCAATATCCTAAGTTTGGTGGGTAACACAGTTCTGCATATAGACCTCTAACTGATGTCTTAAGAAAGCTTCATATCAGCTTATAGTTATTTATTTTCTTTTGTATTCTATACCTCTAATAAAATTTAAAATCCCTATGTATGAATGTTCACAAAGCTGTTATATTATTAATAGTAGCTTTTAAAAGAATTTATTCATATAAAAACAAGACTGAAATGTGGATTAGGACTCAAGTGAATGTCTGAACCAGTGTCTATTCAATATAAAAATTGGTTTGAATATTTTAGCATTCAATCACATTTAATCTAGTTAAAGGACTTTATTTCAATATAAGATCAGCAGGGATAATTGCCAGGATAGCCTGGTGAGATTTACTTCCCAGATCATAATTAACAAAAAGGAGAGAAAAATCCAATTTTCAAAGTCAATTCTAACAAAGACATTCAGAAGGCAGGTCTGGTCATGAGCTGTAATTACAAGTAGCAGGCTGGAGCTGACCTAAAAGGAAATAAAATATAGGATATTTAATCAGTTATCCTGGATAAAATACTGTGTTTCCATGCTGTATTATTTTTTAAATACTCTCATAGAGTGTGGGCAACTCTGGTTAGGCCAGCAGTTATTGTCATCCCTAATTGCCCAAAGGCAGTTAAGAGTCAATCACATTGCTGTGGATTTGGAGTCACATGTAGGCCAGACCAGGTTAGGATGGCAGATTTCCTTCCTGGAAGGACATTAGTGAACCAGATGCGTTTTTTCCCCAACAATTGACAATGGTCATCATTAGTCTGTTCATTGAATTCAAATTCTATCATCTATCACGGTGGGATTTGAACCCAGGGGGTCCTCAGAACATTAATGAGATTAATATTCTCGTGATAATACCACTAGGCTCGTGCTTAACTTGCAGGAACATTGTAGAGAGTCTGGAACTGCTATATCTGCTCTTTCACATACATTCATTTTATCCATACAAAGATTTTGGAATGTGCATTTTCACAAATTCAGACCCATATCATTGGACATTTTGTTACAATGTTACACTGGGTTGTGCTTTCATTTAAGAAGGTAATGTGAATCCCAACATTTTTTAGTCCCCTAAAAAGAATTGCATTAGAAAGAAACACAATGTTCATTTAAGCAAATGATATCTCAAGAATATTATGTTCTGGATGTGTTATCTCATGTCATAACTGATTCACATAGAACAGTACATAACGTAAGCATTGACAGCAACTGAACTAATTAAATTAAAATAAGATACTTACAATTTAACCTCCTTCAAGCAAATCCTTAATTCCAAAGTAACTGCTTCAATGCCTGATTTTCTAGGATTTGGCTTTATATTTATTGATTGAAAATGCTTTAATCCTTTAACATAAATAAGAGCTGCTACTTTGCTACCAGATGGGAAATTACTCATTTCAGCCAAATGATGTGATTGTTAGTTAATATACCTTTGCTTAATATCAGTCAAACATATGAAACAGGAGCAGAAATTGGTCATTCAGCCCCTTGAGCCAGCTCTGCCATTCTATAGAATCATAACTGATCTGTTTGCATTTTGAACAACATATGCCCACTAACCCCCAATAACTTTTGATTGAGTAACAAGAATTTATCTATCTTTGCCTCAAAATATTAATTGATTCCACCGAGGTCAATAAGGATGGATTGTTAATGGTTAATTGGATTTGGCAATAACCAATTGAAGGAAAATACATGAAAACCCAACCTGTTTTGACTGGCTTAGACTTGACTTGGGAACAGGTGGTTTGGCAGCAATTCCTAGATTTATTTGTGATCACCAAGCACTGCAGAATGCTTGGGAATGTACTCAGAATGGCCATGCAGTATTTTTTCTCGACTGGCAGCTTAATGTTCCAGGATACAAATGCTACAGGAAGGACAGAAAGGGAGGCAAGAGAGGAGGGGGAGTGGGATTTTTGATAAGGGATAGCATTACAGCTGCGCTGAGGGAAGATATTCCTGGAAATACATCTAGGGAAGTTATTTCGGTGGAACTGAGAAATAAGAAAGGGATGATCACCTTATTGGGATTGTATTATAGACCCCCCAATAGTCAGAGGGAAATTGAGAAACAAACTTGTAAGGAGATCTCAGCTATCTGTAAGAATAATAGGGCAGTTATGGTAGGGGATTTTAACTTTCCAAACATAGACTGGGACTGCCATAGTGTTAAGGGTTTAGATGGAGAGGAATTTCTTAAGTGTGTACAAGACAATTTTCTAATTCAGTATGTGGATGTACCTCCTAGAGAAGGTACAAAACTTGACCTACTCTTGGGAAATAAGGCAGGGCAGGTGACCGAAGTGTCAGTGAGGGCCAGTGACCATAATTCTGTTCATTTTAAAATAGTGATGGAAACGGATAGACCAGGTCTAAAAGTTGGAGTTCTAAATTGGAGAAAGACCAATTTTGACAGTATTAGGCAAGAACTTTCGAAAGCTGATTGGGGGCAGATGTTCGCA
>NC_057712.1:79541291-79557014 GCF_004010195.1 Chiloscyllium plagiosum | reverse complement strand
GAAGAAGACGATTGGTATGCTTTCCTTTATTGGTCAGAGTATTGAGCACAGGAGTTGGGAGGTCATGTTGCGGCTGTACAGGACATTGGTTCGGCCACTGTTGGAATATTGTGTGCAATTCTGGTCTCCTTCCTATCGGAAAGATGTTGTGAAACTTGAAAGGGTTCAGAAAAGATTTACAAGGATGTTGTTAGGGTTGGAGGATCTGACCTACAGGGAGAGGCTGAACAGGCTGGGGCTGTTTTCCCTGGAGTGTCGGAGGCTGAGGGGTGACCTTATAGAGGTTTACAAAATTATGAGGGGCATGGATAGGATTAATAACACAAAGTCTTTTCCCTGGGGTCGGGGAGTCCAGAACTAGAGGGCATAGGTTTAGGGTGAGAGTGGAAAGATATAAAAGAGACCTAAGGGGCAACTTTTTCACGCAGAGGGGGTAAGGGTATGGAATGAGCTGCCAGAGGCTGGTACAATTGCAACATTTAAGAGGCATTTGGATGCGTATATGAATAGGAAGGGTTTGGAGGGATATGGGCTGGGTGCTGGCAGGTGGGACTAGATTGGATTAGGATATCTGGTTGGCATGGATGGGTTGGACCGAAGGGTCTGTTTCCATGCTGTGACTCTATGACTCTATTCATCTTAGCATATATCGCGGTCATTTCTCAGCTCTTAGGACTTTTCACCATTGATTAGATCAGATTAGATTACTTACAGTGTGGAAACAGGCCCTTCGGCCCAACAAGTCCACACCGACCCTCCGAAGAGCAAACCACCCAGACCTATTCCCCTACATTTACCCCTTCAACTAATACTACGGGCAATTTAACATGGCCAATTCACCTACTGTGGGAGGAAACCAGAGCACCCAGAGGAAACCCATGCAGGCAGAGAGAGAATGTGCAAACTCCACACAGACAGTTGCCTGAGGCAGGAATTGAACCTGCGTCTCTGTCGCTGTGAGTTCAATTCCCGCCTCAGGCAACTGTCTGTGTGGAGTTTGCACGGACAGGAGTTTGTGCGATTGTGGATTTGGACTTTCTCCACCAATCTGGGGTTCACGGACTGGTGTCGTGGAAACTGAGATCGTGCTCCACCTACCAACCATCATCCAGGAGTTACTGACCAGCTGAAAGGCAGTGAGATTCAATAGTTTGCATATATATATATAGTACTTTAAGCTAACAGATTTGCTCATAAGTTTGTAGGTGAAGTACCTTAACCTAATAAATTTGATGTGTTGAAACACATGTGTCTTCTTGCATTTATTTTGACGAGATTTTAAAGAACCCATTAGGAACCTTCAGTATAACAATACAACATCATCTGGTATGGTTAAGAAGCCCACTCTCTGCTGCATTTGCTGTAGAGAATGAGAATAGGCTGAGAAAGTGCAAAGAGGTACAGCGGCTCAAAGTTAGCACTGCTGCCTCACAAAGCCAGGGACCTGATTTCAATTCCACCCTTGGGCCACTGTCTGTGGGGAGTTTTCATGTTCTCCTTGTGTCTTTCCTCTGAGTGTTCTGATTTCCACCCACAGTCCAAATATGTATCGGCCATGCTAGTGTCCAGGAATGTGCAGTCTAAGGTGGAGTTGCTGTTGGAAGTACAGGGTGATAGGGCGAAGGGGGTTGGGTCTGGGCTGGATGCTGTTAAGAGAGTCATTGTGGACTTGTTAGGCCAAATAGCCTGCTTACACAATGTAAGAATTCTATGGTTTTCTAGCCCCTGGACCATCTTCTCAGCCAGCAGAACATTCCATATTTCTTTTCTTCTAATGCCCTCTGAATGGCCAGCCTATAGAGGTCATGGCTATCAACAACTGTTGCCAGTTGTCAATGTTGATGTCCACAATCTTCATACCTTGTCTTCAGGTGTTCCCAAAGCAGCTCATAATCTAGTGGACAGCTCACCGTACAGAAGTATACAGCAGTCATCCATTTGATGAGTGTGACCAGGCCAGCATAAACTTCACTAGCTTAGTCACGAGTGTATGCTGATGGAAATAAGTTTGCTCCAGGTTCACTAAATTGGTCACCTTGTCCTGCCATGGGATGCCATGAATACACCTAAGATAGCAAGTTGAAACTGTTCAGCCTTTTTTCCTGCCCATAATATATAGTGTACTGAAGATATAGGATTAGTGGCTTCTTAGTTTAATGTTCCCCATCCAAATTCTGTTGTTTCATTCTCTGTTACTAAGCCTGAACATAACAGCTGTAATCTCTACCATGTGCATATCACTTTCACTATCTTGTTGACAATTCTGGAGCCTAGATATGTGAAAATATCGATTAATTGCCAACAACACATTACTTTAATGCCGCCAATCAGCATTGTCAATGGCCTGGACCATGACTTGTGCTTTTGTGTTGGTCAAACCAGACTGTTTACAGACATTCAAGAGTCTGTCCATCTGCCACTGAAGGTATTCCTCAGTATGCAATACTAAATTGATATCACCAGAGTAAAGCAATGTTCTGTTGAAAGCCTAGCTCACTCATGTCGTAGGTGATTACGGCTAGGCAGCTTTCCGTCAGTTCTGGTGTATCAGTAGACACCGTCAGTAGATTGTTACAAGATTGAATCAGAACCCCAGAGCATTTATAGCCATTTTTCACCTTTGATTTCAAAATGTTTTTTTAAAAAGGGAACTGCCACAGGAAAACAAAACTGTGGATGTAAATTCAGTAACTGTCTGGTAAAATTTGTTTGTGAAACACATGGAATGTCACACCTGTGAAGTGGCAATAATTCCATCTCGCTCTGAATGCTCATGTTTCGTCACTGTCAAAAGAAATACGATCGATAGAATTTCAGCAAACTTGCAAAAGCACGAATCTCCAAATCATTGATGTTCTGCTGCCAACATCAATGCCACTAGTGCCATCTAATAACAGCTGGAACATCATCTTATCTGCTCTTCATGAAAGAGTTGGACACTGATCTATATGTTTTCCTTATATCTTTTTGAATGCATCTCTTATTTCTGTTCTGAATGTTGCATTATTATTTACTAAATGCAAGAAGAAATAATAGAGCCAGAGTTTTACAGCATGCAAAGAGGCCTTTCACCCCATTACGTTCATACTGGTCATCAGGCACCTATCAATTCTCATCATATTTTCCAGCACTTGGCCCATAGCCATCTTAAAGGGTGCATCTAAATACTTCTTAAATATTGTAATGCCTTCCACCTCTACAATCTTGTTGGAAAGCTGCTTAGCCTTAGCCACCTGAGACATGAGTAAGCTAAGCTTTCAGTAGAGAGTTGCTTTACTCCAGTGATACCTCTTTAGTATTACGAACTGAGGAATACCTTCAGTGGCAGATGGACAGACTGTCTAATGTATATAAAATGTTTGGTTTGATCATCAGGAAGGCACCCATCATAGTCCAGGACATTATCTTAATTCCATCAATTAGTGTTGTCAATGTGTTGTATTCCAGATATTCCCACTCTCTGGTTGAAAAATATGAGAAGTGGGAAAGTCAAGTCAAACCTGTAAAACTGGATAAAAGCAAATTACTGTGGATGCTGGAATCTGAAACCAAAAGAGAAAATGCTGGAAAATCTCAGCAGGTCTGGCAGCATCTGTAAGGAGAGAAAAGAGCTGACGTTTCGAGTCTAACTGACCCTTTGTCAAAGCTTCAAGTTAGACTCAAAATGTCAGCTCAACTTGAAGCTTTGACAAAGGGTCAGTTAGACTCAAAACGTCAGCTCTTTTCTCTCCTTACAGATGCTGCCAGACTTGCTGAGATTTTCCAGCATTTTCTCTTTTGATTTTAAACCTTTAAAACGTTTTGGCTAGACCACACTTGGGAATACTCTGCATGTAAAGCATATTGGAGCAATGACAGAGGTGCGAAATAACTCACAAGTATAATACCAAAAAAAAAATCAGGAAAGAATACACAGCCTATATTTCTTTATTCCGGAAAGAAAAGGCTTAAAACCGATCTGGCCATAGGTTTTAAGAGAATGAAAGTCTTGTTGGGTTCCAAGCCTCACCCCTCTTTCACAATATGGTGAATGGAAAGGCTAAAAGCTAGCCAGCTGTCTGACTAAGAGTGCAATTATAAAAAAAGAGTAATCTCAACAATTCTTTTTAGGGAGACAGAGAAGGATAGGGAGTTGGCCATCTTAAGGCAAACTAGATAGTAATGACTGCAAAGAAGTTGTTGGAATTGACCTTAATTATTCTCAAGGTTATGGGAATACAGAGGCAAAATTACAGGATCAAGGCATCGGCCAAGAATGTGGTGAGGAAAGATTACAGTGAGAGGTTAAAGAAGAACTAGAAAGCAGTGGACTCAGGAGATCAATAAAGATTAATTATGAGGCAGAATAAAGCCATTGAGGATAAGGAGTCTTGCAAAGTAGAGACTGGCTGAGGGAAGGAAGCTGCATATCTTAACTAGAATTCTATGTTATGGATCAAAGATTTTCAAGAAGGTTTGAAAAGCAAAGGGTAAATCCAAGATCTAATAATAAAGATGACACCATTGCTCAAACTGTTTGGATGTTGCTGCTGGTAGAAAGTAAATGTTAGTGAAGCTTTGCTGGAGGACAGGGTCGTAGCGATGTACAACACAGAAACAGACCTTTCGGTACAAGACGTCCAGACCAGACCAGACATCCCAACCTAACCTAGTCCCATTTGACACCACTTGGCCCATATCCCTCTAAACCCTTCCTATTTGTATACCCATCCAGGTGCCTTTAAATGCTGTAATTGTACCAGCCTCCACAACTTCCTCGGGTAGCTCATTCCATACACGCACCACCCTCCATCTGAAAAAGTTGCCCCTTAGGTCCCTTTTATGTGTTTCCCCCCTTACCCTAAACCTATGCCATAAGCCAAGCTTCAGTCAAAGGCAGGATGTTAAGCAGGTCACGCATTGCAAAGGGCTTATGCAGAGAGAACAAGTGGATGTTGATCCACCGATTACTCGGTAGAACCAGCGGTAAACTCGACAAATTTTGTGGAAGGTTGGTGTTTATTCTCCACATGAGCAAAAGTTGTACTCAGTGCCTCCAGATCATTTTCTATAATGGTCGATCTAATTTAAACTATTCTTAAACAACTCTTAAAGCTTTTCTTTACTAAACATACTCTTAGTTATACACACAGAAATCAGCCAATCTCCATTCAGGAGTTGTTACTGCTTCAATAATTAATTCTGGTAATGCAAGCGGCACCTCCAAACTGTGTTTAGATTTCTTACGTTCAATCTTCTAAACATCCCTTCTTTTTAATTATTACATCTACTTGAAGTGATCTGCTTCCAACTGCTTTTCATATTTTTAAAATCTCTAATTGTGTTTCAATCTCTTCTGCTTGAATGATGGTCTGAATGCTTTCAGATTTATGAACTTCAGCCATTAATTATGGATTCTTTGTAGAGAGAAAATAATCTGTTCACCAAATTATCCCTCGATTCACAAAAGGTTTCTTTCCCAGGCTGTCAGCTTTTGTGGTTTGTGGTATTAAGTTGTCAAAAGTTCAATGAGGAAAACTGCTTCCTCAATGCCAATTTTTTTTTATTGCAGCCTATGTTCATGGGAACTAGGTCATTCCTTTGCAAGCTCCCTTAACTTAAGACCTTAAACAGATGTCAGGAAATTGAAATTTTGCTTTTCAGTCAAAGGTGAATTCTCACCTCTGGTAGCAAAAGTTGAGTAGATTGAACAAGTTGGACCACTTGGCCAATGTTGACAGTGAGAGACTTGAACCATTTTGAAGATTTGCCTTCTGTTGATGGCATGCACTGCTGCTACTGTGCATTGGTATGGAAGGGAATAGATATTAAAGGTCTTATATGACCAATTAATTGTTTATGGTGACAAGCTTCTTGACTGGTGTTGGAGGTGCACTTATCCAAGTCAATGGGGAGTATTCCACCACAAACCTGAGCTCTGAACTGTTCTTGTAACCATATGGCTAATCCAAGTTCATTTTCTGGTGCTGGGGAAAATACAGTGATGGTAATCCTATTGAACATCACGAGGTGAAGTTTATACTCCATCTTGTTGGAGGTAATCATTGCCTGGCATTTGTGTGGCACAAACATTCTCAGCCCAAGTCTGGATGTTGGCCAGCTCTTGCAGCATATGGACACAGATGCCTCAGTATCTGAGGTCTCAAGAATGGTGATGAACATTGTTCAATCATAAATGAACACCCCCACTTCTGAGTTTCTGATGGAGGGAAGGTTATTGATGGACCAGCTGAAGATGGTTGGCTTAGGGTACAACCCTGAGGAGCTGCTGCAGAAGTGTGTTGCAACTGAGCTGATTGACTTCCAACAACCAAAACCACCTTCCTTTGTGTTAGATATGACTCCAACCAGTGGAGAGTTGTCCTCCTGAATCATTGACTCTAGTTTTGTTGGAGCTCCTTGATGTCATATTCAGTCAAACGCTACCCTAACGTCAAGGGTAGTCACTCTCAGCTCATTTCTGCAATTCAGCTATTTTGTCCATGTTGGATCAGAATGGCTGTGGCAGATCCCAAACGAGCATCAGTGAGCAGATTATTCATCTGCAAATGTTATTTAATAGCACAGTCAATGACTCCTTCCAATAATGGACAGCAAATTGATATGGTATTGGCCAGCTTGGATTTGTCCTAAGTTTTGACTGGGAAATGTTTCACATTGTCAGATGGATGACAGTGATCAAAGTAATATCTGAATCAGTTTTATGTTCTTAGATTAATATCTCAAATAATAGTGTCAATGTTTACAAAGAACAGTGTAATCAAAAGAATTAACTTGAACAAGAGCATTTTGTGAATATAATGAATGTACATGATCCAGCATCACAATCGTTCCTGACCAGATAAGTGAAGTAATTTTTCTCAAATCAAGCAGAAAATACATTACAAAATAGTCAACATAAAAATACATGAAAATATCTTGTCAATTTTGTGAGAATTACAGTGCAAAGTACCTGGAAAATAAATCTTGCATGACCATGCACAGTGATAATTCAACAGTATCTTCACAGAGAGATACTTTCTTGAAAAGTGAGCACAATTAGTACCAGGAGTGTGGAGGATATAACATCCAAGCTTGCCTTATCCCGGTGATGCTGTATTGTAACTGGTGCTTTAATAACCTCAATGGATAGTACTTGCAGGTTCACACATGCAGGATGACACAAATGACAGCAATATATGTACATTGGAGCTGGAATAGGCAATTCAGTCCC
This sequence comes from Chiloscyllium plagiosum, assembly GCF_004010195.1. Taxonomy (NCBI): domain Eukaryota; kingdom Metazoa; phylum Chordata; class Chondrichthyes; order Orectolobiformes; family Hemiscylliidae; genus Chiloscyllium; species Chiloscyllium plagiosum. The sequence continues at coordinate 79,549,801 of NC_057712.1, read as the reverse complement.
TTGAGCCTGCTTTGTCATACCAGACCATGGTTGATCATCTACCTCAACACAATTTTCTCACACTATTTGTATTTCCCTTGATGTCATTAATAACTAGAACTATAATAAACATTTCTCATGAACTTTCTTAATGACTGGAATTCCACAGCTCTCTGTAGTGGTGTTCCAAACACTCACCACCTTCTGAATGAAGAGGTTCCTCCTCATCTCAGTCCTGAATAGCTTGCCTTTTGTTCTGTGACTGTGTCTCCTGGTGCCAGACCTCACAACCAGGGGAAACATCCTTCCTGCATCTACTTTATCTATCCCTTTAATATTTCTCTAACTGAGTTTGTCATACATGCTTTTGAATACATGCAGTCTCCTCATAAGACAGCCCCACCAACCCAGGAAGTAGTCTGGAGATCCTCTATTAGACAATCTCTATGGCAAGTACAGCCTTCCTTAGGCAAGGAAATCCGAACTGCATAAAATTAGAAAATAGTGTCAGAGAATTGTAATCGCTAACAGTTATACCAGCATGAGCCAACATAGAATTCCCTACAGTGTGGAAGCAGGCCATTCAGCCAACCAAGTCCACACTGACCCTCTAAAGAGCATCCCACCCAGACCCATTCTACACTATCTCTGTAATCTAACATTTTGCATGGCTAACCCACCTAGCCTGCATATCCCTGGACACAGTGGCAACTTAGCATGGCCAATCCACCTAACCTGCACATCTTTGGACTGGGGAGGACACCAGAGCACCCAAAGGAAGCTGACACACACACAGAGAGACTGACTGTACAATCGAACTGGGGTCCCTGGCACCGTGAGGCAGCAGTGGTAATTACTGAGCCACCATGTCACCCTAACACATCTTGAAGGGAAGAGCAGAAAGTTTGAGAAATAGAAACAAACTGAAAAGGTCTTGGGAAAGCTATAAAGAAAACAAATTCAAGGAGGTGAACATTACTAATGTTCAGTAAAATATATCTTAAGCATGTGAATAAGATACTTTAACCTCAGTTGCTTATTCATTTGAGGTACATTAGGTCAGTAAAAGAACAAATCAGTGTGTGTGAAGTGTGTTGTTTTTAACATATGGTACTTCATAGTTTAAATTAATCAAGTCTTGTCCAAATCACTTAAATGATTAATATGAAGATGTTTCTTTACCCACAACCTAACTGACCCAATTGGATTTAAATGAATGGTCCCTGTCACAGACAGCTGTGCTCTGCACTTTCTATCTAACAGCTGCCACAAGTCAAACTCCTTCCCCTCATTACTGTCTGTCTGTAATAGACAGAATTTTCTCTATTAAACTAAGCCTGTCTTTTTAAAATAAAACAAGTTAGTGACCCTTTAATTCATCAGTTAGTCTAAGGCAATACAGGTTAAAGCTATTTACTACAAAATACAATTTCAAAGTTTATTGCTTTGATGTCATTATTTTGAAGTGCATTGTAATTGTTGGATTTTGCATTAAAGCAGAAATGATGATTGGATAATGGTAATGTGTTCTCAAGCATCAAGGCACTCTTCTGGTCATTTAAATTCAATTTTACCCTTTTAAATTCAATTTGGTCTACAAAACGTAGAGATCGCTGTTTGGTACTTTTATAGTAGTAAATGAAAAAATGGCCATCCATCACACTGAATTTTAGAGAAATGTAATTACACAATCTAAACATCTGATTGGAAAGCAAGAACGAAAATATCAGAGTGGGCACTAGCATTACAAATTGCTGCAGATAAATCTGTCTAACCTTTGGTTGGTCTTTTGAGCCCAGCTGGTATGCACCAACGATGAAGATCTGTTAATGAAACTTGATGGAGAAGAATCCCTTATTAATATTTTATTGCTGGACACCTACACCAACCTGAGGGTCCACCAGATCTAAACATTAGGGTTGCAAACTCACGTGGGAGACCTTCCTGGACATTTGACCAAGTTGCATTTGATTCCATCATGTTAACCATGTTTCACTTGCTTGCAGTTTGCTAATACTATATACAGCTTGTTCTGGGGTAACACGCGCTTTGGCAGCGTGATTTGGCACTAAAAAATTAAGGAATTGTATTTTTGAGAACACTTACCTCCGCTGGCAATAGCGTAATTCCAGTGGAGATTGGTTCGCGCAGTTCATTCTGTGCATGCGCCAATGTCAGCTGCTGACGAAGCAGCTTTCTGTGAGAGATACTGTACAGAGAGCAGCTTTCTTACATTTTTAATTAAATGTACTGTGTTAAATTTACTTTTATTTCTTTAATGAATATGATTTCAACCTTTATTCACGCTGTGATTGGGTGATTTTTGACCGATCATGCATGATATTTTTGGATGGACTGCCCCTAACCCCACTTTTTCCAAAGGCCCCATTATTTCTATTAAGCGATTTTGTATTAAGCAAGGTTTCACTGGAACACAACTGTGGCATTCGAGAAGAACTACCTGTGGCATTTACTCTTATAGAGGTAGCTCCAAGATTTTTTTCCCCTTATGGCGTTGGTAAACTCTGAAGATCAAATTATCTGAAGACAAAGGATGTATACACATTTAAATTACCAAAAAACACATGTTTTTAACCTTAGCAATTAATTGCATCAGTGTCATCATTTTCCACATTTTTGTTGAACAAATCAAGGGAGTCGCGATTCAAAACAAATGCTGAGCCTAACAGTCCACATTTCATTGTTTCAGTTCAGTCACTGTCTGCGCTGGAGAGAAAAAGAAGGAAATAAGATAATTGATGGAAACCCTGGTCATGGTGGTTTCACATCTGTGTTTAGAATGTAGATTTCCTTTGAGAGTTTTGGACAAATTCACATGCTGGTTATTAAACTTGTTTATGTAGAGTACCTAAGGGTTGCCAGATCCTCTCAATATTCAAATGTCTCGAGCCCAAGAGGCTGAGAAACAGCTTTCCGACCAAGCCAATGTTTATAGGCAATAGGATATTGCAGATATCAGGATCAAAATGTTGCTGAATAAAGAGAATGACAAATAATTGCTAGGCAAGTGGAATTAAAACTGAGTTTTACAGAACTTTTATTTCTACTTTTTCCGTTTATGTAAAAATAAATGTCACAGACAAAAGGTTCTCTTGGAATCGGCATTATTATTATTTTTCAATATTAAGATATGGAAACTGGAAAGTCACTAAGGTTAGAATTTTCCTTCTGATGCTGGTACTCTAAGAGTTTTGTGCCTGATATACATTATACATAGGTTTTGGTGATTGGGAAAATGTTGAGGGGTTTAACTGAGTTTAGAAGGCAGGTTTCTTTCACATGATGAAACTGTGTATAAATGTGAACTGAATGTGAGATTTGATGCTCCAGTCAGAGTCAAATGTGATATCAAGCTTGCACATTATCACCTTCTAGCCTGTGCGAGGAATAGTGTAATTGGGGGAAGGGAATAATTATGATTTATTTATTGTCACTTGAATTTTACAGTGACTAATAAAGTAAAATACAATGAAAAGCTTCAACAGTCACCACAATCTGGCACCATTTTGAATAGTTTAAGAATGAAAAAAATAAAACCAGCCAAAAGAGAGTCCTACGTCCTGAGTCAGCTCACCAGCGACTCCTGCAAAGCTGCCCCTCCTCCACCGCCTCACTGTCACCTGCATTGGACCCACCAACGTTAGGCACTTTGTACTATAAATTTACTCTATCCTGTCAATTAAGCTGAAGAAAAATCTGTTTCATCCTTGATTTGATATTGAATAGGTTATCAATACACAAGCAGTCATGCATTCTTCAGTGACAATTGAGTGGCAATAACATGCCTAGATTTGCCAACTGTGTGTCCCACAACTACCAATTACCCAAATCAACACAATGGCTTGGATATGTTTGCTCAGTGGCAAAGACAGTGCACACTTGCATTCATCTCATTGACAATTTCCTGAGACATTGGGAGATTTTTAATACTGTATCTGTTGTCTGTTTTAGCACAGAACCCTCTGCAGGAGATCAGTAAGCAGGGCAAGAAACAATGCTCTCCAACCAATCAGATTGATGAATTCCTCACCGCACCACACAGTCTAAACCAGCAAGTATAAAACATAGAATATTAGCTAGGTTTAAACCATATACAAAAAACAGAAAAAAGATTAGGAAATACAGATTGGGCTAATCTGAGAAACAAAAGCATAGTATCAAGGGTTATGGCTATATGCTATTAGTGAGGCTACATCATTAGTGATATTAGGTGATGTCAGAACACATTGGATTGGAAACCGATGAAAGAAGATTTCTACTGAATTCTTGCTCTCCCATGCTTCAGTACATTGTGTCAATAGTTAATAAATGGCTATCATGTTATATTACCATTGTGTTCAGTCCTCATCTATCTAAGGTGCCCAGAATCTGCTTGTGACAGTTATACAGATAAAAATATTTTTGAAAGACTATAGTAAAGCTAAGCTGGAGGTTTGCAGCCTTGATGTTTGTACTTCACCATGAGAAGAGCTTTTCCCCAAAATATTTGAGCCATAACTAAGACTTCCTCTAAAACATTGCCCACTTACTCATGCCTCATTGGCCATAAGGAACAGGAATAGACCATTCAGCCCCTCATCCTGCTCCATCATTCAGTAAAATCATGACTGATCTGACACTCCTCATGTCCTCTTTTCTGCTTATTCCCCATAACCCTTGATTCCCTGACTGATAGAGTTAAATTCTATTTATTATATTCTATTATACTCCATTTGTCAACTTTTGGGAGAAAGTGAGGGCTGCAGATGCTAGAGATCAGAGTCGAGAGTGTAGTGCTGGAAAAGCATAGCAGGTCAGGCAGCATCCAAGGTGTAGGTGAATCGACATTTCAGGCATAAGATCTTCATCAGGAATGTCAACTTCTGCCCATTTATCTAATCTATTAATAACTCTCCTGTAAACTGTTTATATTCCTCTTACAATTGCCTTTCCCCATATGTTTGCATCTTTTGCAAATTTAGCTACAGTACATTCACTTCCTTCCTCCAAGTTATTAATACATTCTGTAACAGTTGATGTCCCAGCATTGATCCCTGTGGAACCCCACTAATCACAAATCACCAACCTGAAAAAGAATTCCATATCCCCACTCGCTGTTTCCTGCCCATTAACCAATTCTCTATCCATGTCAATGTACTATCTCCAATACTGTTTGCTGCTGCTATGATGCTCAATAATGCTTTTCTTATCTCTGAATTCAACTATTCCAGTGCATGCCAGGCAGGTGCCCCTCTTTCTACCCTTCATGTACTTGAAGCCATCTAAAACAGCTGCCTATGTGCTAGCTAACACCATGGCTACGTGTCAAACATTTTTGCATTTTAAATTCTTCCCTTTCAAATCCCTCTTTGGCTTGGTGCTTGCATTCTTCTCCAAACCACCCAACTCTACAAGACAACTGCATTTGTTTCAATTATGAACATTATTGATTTGAACCAGTATATCAGGGTTTGTGTGGCATTGTGATAGTGTACCTAGCTTTAAGCAAGATGACCTGAGTTCAGTTCCCCTTGTCCATCTCTGAATAGGTTGACTTGAAAATAATTATGTGTCTAGGCCCTAAACACTGGAATTACCCACCACCCTCTCTACATTGGTCTCCAAATTTAAGAAACTCTTTAAAACATATCTTGATCAAGCTTTTGGTTATCTGATTGACCATATGTGCTGAGCAAAGAAGGTTCGTAGTTGCCTGAAAATGGAGTCACAGGTAGATAGGATAGTGAAGAAGGCATTTGGTGTACTTTCCTTTATTGGTCAGAATATTGAGTATAGGAATTGGAAGGTCATGTTATTGCTGTACAGGACATTGTTTAGGCCACTATTGGAATATTGTGTGCGACTCTGGTCTTCCTCCTATAGAAAGGATGTTGTGAAACATTTTGTTACGCAACAGGTGTGAAAGTGTCTTTACACTTCAAATTCAAATTCAAATTTAACTTTCAGTTCTTCCTTCTCTCCTCGCTACCCCTTGCCAATATCAGCCTCAGATCTGTGGTCAATTGCTCATACTTGAATTGACAATGAACAACTCACGCTAGTCTATCATGCCTCTTGAATCCTTGAAGGAGAAAGGTGAATGCAAACATCATTATTTCCAAGTCCCCTTCAGTATGAGATATATGTCACTGAGCCAGAATACTGGGACTCCCTTTCTAATAAGTGTATAGCTACTTTCACTGCATGGGCTACAAAAAAGGTTCACCAAACTTTTTCAAGAACAAATGGGCTGGTCAAAAAACCTTGGCCTTGCTAAGTCTCTCCTGGCAAGAGTAATGAAAATAAATTGCAGCAACCTCTATTTGTGATTACCTTTTCCAGATATTTCAAATCAGAAAATAAATACATATTTAAAACACAAACTAATGATGTTTAGTTGCAAATACTACATTTCAAAACACTGTAAAATGCATCAAATTTCCGAATTCCATGGAGACCATATTCTACAACCCGTTCTTGAATTCAGTGTGTTCCATTGGAGTCCATATCCCTTGCCAAACATTTCCAAACCCACTGCTGTAAAATCAATGCTTTTGTAACCTTTGCTGTTCAGTTTCCATAATACACCAGATGGAATACTGAAATTCAGTTGAAATCAAGATTAAGTTAATGCCCTTTTAACTCAGTTGTCGATTAATTATTTTTAAATGCCGTGTGCAAGTTTCAATTTTTAAAACAAAACAAATCAAATTGTGAAATGCTAATAAAAAATCCAGAAATCCAATGAGATAAAATGAAATTTGATTCACCTTCAGGGTTGTTCTCCATTCTTAAGTTATCATTTTTTTTCAGGGGCGCTGTGACATTTATCATAACATGGTTCTTCCAATCTTTCTGGAAATCTGACTCTTTTATCCATCCTGTTTACATGCACCAGAGCTGTAGCTTAGTGATTCTATCTGATTTTAATAATTCATTGGCCGCTGATGTGTTGAAGAGAGATTGAAGAGAGGTTTAAAATCCAGAAGCTCACAATTGGAACAGATGTTCCTTCTGCAGAAAATACAAAGAGATCATTTTTATTGCTAATGACATAAAAGAAAACTATTTTCCTGAACAATCTGGCATTTGTCAGTAGTGGCTTTTATTGTAAGTGACTTTGTTAGAAATTTAGTTTGGATAATGCCATTATGGATTATAAAATGTTAATGTTTAGTTGGACATGGTCATTAGTGAACAATATTGCCTGCTTATTTATCTAATCACATAATTTTGTCATCATCTATGTTACAATACAGTCTTAGTAATTTGTTTGTTTTCTTTTGTAAAACAGTAACTATAGTCCTTTAAGCTTTATTGCATAATCTAATATACTTGCAGGTCCTACATCGCTAATGTATATGTTTGGCTATTTTCTGCCAGATTATCCTTAAGTTATTTATGTGTCAGTATGTATTAAAAAGTAAGTTTTTTATTTCCAGTAATGTCCCCAACATAGGGACAATCATAAAATATATCAACTCATTCATCCCTGCAATATGAACTTGTGCTCTGTACTCTACCATAGAGTGGAAGCAAGTGAGGACTGCAGATGCTGTAGATCAAGGTCGAAGAGTGTGGTGCTGGAAATGTACAGTTGGTCAGGCAGCATCTGAGGAGCAGGAGAGTCGACGTTTCGGGCATAAGCCCTTGATCAGGATGAAGGGCTTATGCCCGAAATGTCGATTCGCCTGCTGCCCGACTGGCTGTGCTTTTCCAGCACCACTCTCTTCGACTCTACCATAGAGTGAATGGTAAATCATACTGCTTTGAGGTACAGTTCATTACCAAATAGATAGAAGTCACATGACACCAGGTTATAGACCAACAGTTTTATTTGAAATCATAAGCTTTTGGAGAGCTGCTTCTTCGCCTGACAAAGGAGCAGCCCTCCAAATGCTCGTGATTTCAAATAAAACTGTTGGTCTACAATCCGGTGTTGTGTGACTTCTGACTTTGTCCACCCCAGTCCAACACCGCCCCCTCTGCATCATAGCTATCAAATAGTTGGTAGCAATTAAAACAAGAGATTAGTGATATTCAAAAGTTCTTTAAATCTCAATTAAGTGCTTTATTAAATTATGCAAATGAATGAATTGTATCGGAGATGTAAATTATCAGATATTGGTTTATAAGCAGAACAAAATAAGAAAGGCAAAGATCAAAGTTTGTGCGAAGATTTGTAGCTCGGGTGCTCGTTGTTGTGGTTCTGTTCACCGAGTTGGGAATTTGTGTTGCAGACGTTTCGTCCCCTGTCCAGGTGACATCCTTAGTGCTTGGGAGTCTCCTGTGAACACTTCTGTGATGTTTCCTCCGGCATTTATAGTGGTTTGTACCTGCCGCTTCCGGTTGTCAGTTCCAGCTGTCCGCTGCAGTGGCTGGTATATTGGGTCCAGGTCGATGTGCTTATTGATTGAATCTGTGGATGAGTGCCATGCCTCTAGGAATTCCCTAGCTGTTCTCTGTTTGGCTTGTCCAATAATAGTAGTGTTGTCCCAGTCGAACTCATGTTGCTTGTCATCTGAGTGTGT
>NC_057712.1:79534513-79540590 GCF_004010195.1 Chiloscyllium plagiosum | reverse complement strand
GCTTGACCAGCTATCTTTAGTAGCCACACACGCAGATGACAAGCAACATGAATTTGACTGGGACAACACTACTATTATAGGTCAAACCAAAGAGAGAACAGCCAGGGAATTCCTAGAGGCATGGCACTCATCCACAGATTCAATCAATAAGCACATCGACCTGGACCCAATATACCGGCCACTGCAGCGGACAGCTGGAACTGACAACTGGAAGTGGCAGATACAAATCACTCTAAATGCCAGTGGAAACATCACAGAAGCGCTTCACAGGAGGCTCCCAAGCACTGAGGATGTCACCTAGACAGGGGATGAAACGTCTGCAACACAAATTCCCAGCTCGGTGAACAGACAGAATCCTTTGGGTGAGATCCTACATTAGTCTGAGTACCATTGATAAATGGTCCTATGATTTCGAATAAGTGAAATTGCTGTTCTCATGTTCTAATAATTTGCTATGACTCAGATTATTAGAGTTTATTATGCAACTGTGTCTTCCAGATATTGGCATGAAGTGCTGGGTCAGAAATCCGAAATAGAGGGTGGTGGTAGAGTGTTGTTTTTCAGACAGACGGCCTGTGACCAGTGGTTTGCTGCAAGAATTGATGCTGGGTCCACTGCCTTTTGTCATTTAAATAAATAATTTGGATGGGAATATAGCAGGTATGGTAAGTTTGCAGATGATACTATTGGCCAATGGGTTGATGAATGGCAGATGAATTTTAATTATGATAAATAAGATGTTGCATTTTGGTAAGATAAGCCAGGGCAGGACTTCTCCTATTAATGGGATGCCCCGTGGAGTGTTGTCAAACAAGAGACCTAGGTGCATAATTCCTTGAAAATGGAGTTGCAGGAAGACAGAGTGGTGAAGACGGCATTTAATATGCTTCCTTAAATTGGTCAGTGCGACTTGGCAAGATGGCAGCGATTCTGTAGAACAGTGGACAGCTCTGCCTAACAGCCAAGGCATATTGGTGTTTTTTGCCATCCCTGGCCAACTTATGTGGTGGAAATATTAGTTTAAAACTTTACGGAACACATATTTGTTAATACTTGAGAGTGTCAAAGGGAAAAGGAGCAAGCAAACAGCAGCAGGGAGGACACTCCCCTGCAGCACCTGCAACACCAGAGACTGCAGCAGCAGCAGCCTCTCCTGAACCCCCTGGGGACCTGACAGACTCAGAGGAATTGGCTGCGGTGATGGAGAGACTTACCTTGAAAGTTGGGGCTGCGATTGAGGAGATCCGTGGGGAGATTCGTGCCCAGGTCCAACCTATTGCATCCATGCTGCAGAAGCACGAGCAGGAGATTGAGGGCTTCGGGAAGCGGCTGGAGGAGGTGGAAGGTCGAACTAAGGCCTTGGAAGCTGCAATGGAGTCCTCATTCAGTCTGATCCAGGTGCTGGAGCGAGAGGCGTGGGCCTTGTGAGACCATATCGACTACCTCGAAAATCGAGGTCGGCGGATAACTCTCCAAATTGTCGGGCTCCCTGAAGGTGAGGAAGGTGAACGGCCAGTCAGTTTCTTTGAAAACTGGCTGCCGAAGTGTTTTGGGTCTTCAGATCAAGTCCAGCAGGCTTCAGATTGAAAGGGCGTATCGGGTTATAGTGCACAAGTCAGGGCCGATGCAGCATCCACGCCCGGTCCTAGTGCACTTCCACTCATATAAGGACAAGCAAAAAGTCATAGAAGCTTCCAGATCCCTGGGAAAAGATCCGCAGGCGCTGCTGTACAAGGGGTCAAAAATCATGTTTTTCCAAGATCTTTCAGCAGCTGTAATCCGAAAGAGGAAGTCCTTCGAAGAAGTTATAAAGAGGCTGAGGAACCTGGACATCCAGTTCTCCCTGAGATACCCCGCAGTACTTCGTTTTAGTCACAAGGACTCAGTTTATAGATTTGACTCGGCGGACAAGGCTAAAAACTTTGTGGACACTTTAAAATAGACGGATTGGCCTGAAGAATATGGTTAATGTATGTTCCTTTTCTATTTTTCCCCATGTTTTCCCTTTTTTTCTATTCCTTTCTTTCTCCCTTGGAAAGAGGGGAAAAGACTTTGGAATAAGTTTTTTTTTATTAACTGGATTTTCAGATGGGAAATTTTGTGGATGTTCTTTGTTGCCTCTCCCTTTTTTTTTGTTTGTTCTGCTTCTCTTTTAGTCACAAGTAGGGGTGAGATGAAGCCAGGGATGGGTGGAGTGCTCATCCTGACTTTGTCTTTTGAGTTAAGGATCATCTCCTTGATTTTTTTCTGGCCTAAGGCTGGGGCACAGTCCGGGTTTGAAGGAGCTGTGAAAGAGGGGATGGGTAGGGTGAGTGCCCCCAATGGGCAGGGGGAAGAGTCTTCCATTCAAGGTTTTATAGTTGGTTTTCTTTTTAGTTTTTTGGTAGTAATAGTTGTTTATAGTTATGATAGAGTTGTTTTTTATATATAGTTTTTCGATTCTATGAGTCTTTGTTTACTTATGCTCAGCGCTTTGTAAGCAGGGTTCTCCCTCTGAGGGGTTCAAGGGTGTGTGAAAGTGGATATGGCTAAGTGTCTTATTAAATGGTGCACCTGGAACATTAAGGGAAGTCATTCGCCTATTAAAAGGAAACAAAGTGCTTTCTAGCCTTAAGAGGGAAAGGGTTGATATTGCTTTGTTGCAGGAAACCCATCTTGATGATGGGGAACACCTGAAATTACAACAGGGGAGTTATGACCGGGTATTCTTTCCATCATTTACTACTAAAAGTAGGGGAGTGGCGGTACTAATCCAGAAAAAACTTCCATTCTCATTATTAGAGCAGGTGAAAAATGAGCAGGGACGGTTTGTGATACTTAAAGCCCTGATGCATGGGGAGGAATATGGCATTTTAAACATCTAATGTCCTCCGGCGCATCCCCTCAAATTTTTGATTAGTGCTTTCTCTAAGTTAAGTGCTTTTGGAACATGGCACATTATTATAGGGGGGATATTAATTGTCTTTTGGATCCAACAGTGGACAGGATGCCTTGTAGGCCCCCAACTATTTCTTCACAGGCCAAGCAGGGGGCTGACTTATGCGAGGAGTTGGGGCTGGTGGATATTTGGAGATGTCTTCACCCTACCGGCAGGGACTTCACCTTTTTTTCAAACCCACATAAATGTTGCACAAGGATTGACCTCTTTCTGGCTCCCTCGGCCCTTCTGGATTCGATTATGGGTTGTAAAATTGGGAATATAGCTATCTCTGATCATGTGGCAGTATATTTGGAGGTTAAGGCCAAGAGTGAAGGGCTAGGTTTGCGGCACTGGCGTTTGGAACCCTTTCTCCTTAAGGATTCCAAATTTGTGGAATATGTTTTGAAGGAGTTTCGGGAATTCTTGACTATCAACTCAAGCACAGCTAATAGTCCGTCTCTGCTATGGGAGACTGCTAAGGCCTTTGCTAAGGGATTAGCTATTTCCTATTCGGCTAGCTGGAAACGACAGAAGGAGGAACACCAGCGTCTACTTGAGATGCGGTTGAAAGCCGCGGAGACAACACATTTTTCTGTGGCCTTCGGTGACTAAGCTATAGTGGATCACGCCCCTCCGGGCTGCCTTGAATTCAATACTGACACAAAATGCAAAGAAAGAACTTGCTTTTACTAGACAGAGGCTGTTTGAATGTGGGGCTAGGTCAGGGAAGTATTTAGCGTAGCTGACTAGGAAAAAGCATGCTCCCCAATCCATACTGCAATCAGAGACAGTGCCGGGGCCCTTACATACGATGCTAAAAAGATTAATGAGGCTTTTTGGAGCTTTTACCCTGAATTGTATTGGTCTGAAGGTGTTAAAATGTTAACACCTAAAGTGTTAAAATGGAGACCTTTTTTAAGAACCTGGACCTCCCAGGGGTAACCTTGGAACAGGCCTCTCTCCTTAACGCCCCCCTTGACAGTTCAGGAAATACAGGAGGCAGCTAGGCAACCTCAGAGTGGGAAAGTGCCTGGCCCTGATGATCTCCCGGGTGAGTTTTATAAGGAGTTTATAGGGATTCTGTCAGGGCCAATGTTGGAGATGTACAATCACTCCTATATTCATGAATGCCTACCACCATCTTTGAGAGAAGCTAATATTTCCTTAATTCTTAAGAAGGGGAAGGTTCCTGAGGATTGTGCCTCATACAGGCCCATCTCTCTATTAAATTTAGATTTCGAGATTCTGTCCAAGATCCTGGCGCTGAGATTGGAAAGGGTGTTGCCCCATATTATTAAAGAGGACCAGGCAGGCTTTATAAGGGGTCGTAGGTCCTCTAATAATATTAGAAGGTTGCTGAATGTGGTCCAAGTTTGTCAGCAACAATCGATTCAGGGGTTGGTGATTTCCTTAGATGCAGAGAAAGCATTTGACCGGGTGGAATGGCTTTATCTTTTTTATGTCTTAGAACAGTTTGGGTTGGGTGGAGTCTTTGCTGAGTGGGTGGAGGTTTTATATCGCCACCCTCTGGCTGCGGTCATCACCAACGGGGTGAAGTCTGGGAATTTTACACTTGGTAAGGGTAGTCGGCAAGGCTTCCCCCTCTCACCGTTGTTGTTTACGTTGGTGATAGAGATGCTGGCTGAGGCTATTCATCAGAACGTCCACATAACCGTTCCGGAAGTGGGATCGAGAGAGCACAAGATTACACTGTATGCAGATGATGTCCTTCTGTTTTTATCGAACCCGATCACCTCCATATTCCATTTGATACAATGTATCAATTCATTTGGGGCTATTTCAGGATATAAGATTAACTTTGCAAAATTGGAGGCTATGCCTTTGGGGAACCTTAAGGATGTGCCAGAAGGTGAAGGTGGCTCTAAGTTCCCTTTTAAGTGGTCACGGTCAGGATTCCGATACCTAGGCATTTTTATTACCCCCAAGTTTGATCTGTTATTTCGGACTAATTTTGCTCATTTGCTCAACAATATTAGGCGAGATCTCCAGAGATGGAAGGCTCTTCCAATTTCATGGCTGGGCCGAATATATCTCATTAAGATGAATGTTCTCCCTCGTTTATCCCATATAATGTTTCCCAGATCAACGCTGCGGAAGCTTTGGGGTGGTTTGGTTCCTTTGTTTGGCATCATGGGTGGCCCCTCATCAAACTTACTAAATTGCAGTTGCCTCAAGGAGAGGGAGGAATTGATTTCCCAGACATCAGGAGGTATCAATTGAGTTCCCTGCTGTCCTTTGTCAGTGATTGGGGGTAGGTAACGATCCAAACTCAATATGGCTGGATATCGAGGTTTCCCAGGCAAAGTGCCCTCTTATTAATCTGTTGTTCATGGATAAGATGAGGACAGTTACGGACCACTGCCGGAACTCCATTGTCATTAGTACAGTCAAGGCATGGAGGGCAATGGTCAGAGTGAGGGTTGTTTATCCAAGACTTTGTCACTTACGCCTATAGTTGGCATGCCAGGGTTCCGACCAGGGATGATGGACTCAGGGTTCAAACTATAGGCAGCGAGAGGAGTTTCTAGTTTGGGAGACTTGTCTTTTGAGCAACTGAGCTGCAAATACAGATTACCCAGCAGAGATCTTTTCCGTTTTTTTCAGGTTAGGGGTTTCATCCAGAAGAAGACTACACTTCTCACTAAGCCCTATAAGCCTGATACAGGGAGGTTGTTGACGTTCCACAAGCACCCTTTCAGTTAGTGCCCTCTATCACCTGCTGGGTGGCAGGGCCTGGCAGGATATTAACCAGTTATGTGAGGTCTGGGAGCAAGAGCTAGGAGTGGAGATCTATTCTGAAACATGGGAGAACATCTGGGAGAATACTCGAAAGATCTCGGTCTGGTACCAGATGAGCCCTGAGCAGGACTTTTAACTGCGTAGCGCATGTCTTGTTACAGATTATCTGGCGAAGTTTAAAAAAGGGGCATCTTCAGTGTGCCCCAAATGTAAAATAAGTGTAGGTACTCTTACCCATTGCTTCTGGACATGTCACAGGCCCCGTGTTTATTGGAGCGCTGTGGCGGGAGAGATAGGGAGGGTATTGAGGACTGAAGTCAAAGTAGACCCGATATCTCTCCTCTTAGGTCTACCAAATTTACCATCTTTAGACAGGCATGAATTTAATATTCTTGCA
>NC_057712.1:79532553-79533612 GCF_004010195.1 Chiloscyllium plagiosum | reverse complement strand
TTTGCACAGTGTTAGGGTTTGCTTTGTATTATAGAGTAGGTTAGTAGTTAGTAGATAGTAGTTGTATTGTAATTTGTTTTTTTTTCTTTTTATTATACTGATATTTGTGATTGATTGTTTTTTCAATAATTTTATGTTTGTAAAGTTAAAAAAATTGCTAATAAATATATTTACAAAAGAAAATTGGTCAGTGCATTGAATATAAGAGTAGGGAGTCATATTGCGTATAGGACATTGGTGAGGGCACTTTTAAATGCTACATTCAGTTATGGTCTTCCTGATATAGTAAATATGTTGCTAAACTTGAAAGGGTTCAGAAAAGATTTACAAGGATTTTGCTGCCATTGGAGGGCTTAAGCTATAGGGAGAGTCTGGATAGGCTGGGGCTATTTTCCTTGGAGCATCAGAAGCTGAGGGGTGACCTTACAGAAGTTTATAAAATCATGAAGGGCATGTATAGGGTGATTAGCCAATGCCTTTTCCCCAGGGTAGGGGAGTCCAAAGCTAGAGGGCATAGGTTTAATGTGAGAGAGGGACCTGAGGGGCAACTGTTTCATGCAGAGAGTGGTGCATGTATGGAAGGAGTGGCCAGAGGAAGTGGTGGAGGCTGGTACAGTTACAACATTTAAAAGATATCTGGATGGATATATGAAGTGGAACGGTTTAGAGGGATATGGGCTGGTTGCTGGCAAATGGGACTAGATTTATCTTAGGATATCTGGTTGGCGCAGACGAGTTGAACTGCAGGATCATGTTCTGTGCCGTATAATTCTGTGACTCTATCGCAATTCTGTGCCTACTTTTTAAGCTATTAATTTAAAGTAGTAGAAATCCAGTAGTTCCTGGACAGCATTCCCTCTGAGCATTGACAAAGTCCAATTCTAGAATTATTTACCAGTGGGGTACCGCAGGGATCAGTGCTGGGACTGCAGCTTTCTATAATATATATTAATGATATAGAAAATGGTATTAATAGTAACATTAGCAAATTTGTTGATGATACAAAGCTGGGCGGCAGGGTGAAATGTGAGGAGGATGTTAGGAGATTACAGGGTGACC
>NC_057712.1:79508695-79532513 GCF_004010195.1 Chiloscyllium plagiosum | reverse complement strand
GGACTATCTTATGTTGAAAGATTGGAGCGACTGGGCTTGTATACCCTTGAGTTTAGAAGACTGAGAGGGGATCTGATTGAGATGTATAAGATTATTAAACGATTGGACACTCTGGAGGCAGGAAACATGTTTCCGCTGATGGGTGAGTCCCGAACCAGAGGACACAGCTTAAAAATAAGGAGTAGGCCATTTAGGACAGAGATGAGGAGAAACTTCTTCACCCAGAGAGTGGAGGGTGTGTGGAATGCTCTGCCTCAGAGGGCAGTGGAGGTCCAGTCTCTGGATTCGTTTAAGAGAGAGTTGGATAGAGCTCTCAAGGATGGTGGAATCAAGGGTTATGGAGATAAGGCAGGAACAGGATACTGATTGAGGATGATTAGCCATGATCATAATGAATGGTGGTGCAGGCTTGAAGGGCAGAATGGCCTACTCCTGCACCTATTGTCTATTTAGATGCCTTACCTCAGTAAGGATTCACTAGTTTAATTTAGCTAGCTCTGTCTTCGTGTCCTTTATAAAATTTAAAATAGTTGCCTTGGACCAACACTTTTCTTCCTAAAATTGTATATGAAATTCATATTATTGTTGCTACTACCCAGGGGCATTTTCAGTATTAGGTCAGTAATCCTATTTCATTTGTCAAAACCAGCTCTGGTATAGCCTCCTCGCTGGATGGTGCCAGGTTAAAAGCCCCCATGTTAATTGCTGTACTTCTTTTGACAAGCTCTCATTATTCCTTCTTTGATATCCCATCACTATTTCATTTGTCAAAACCAGCTCTGGTATAGCCTCCTCGCTGGATGGTGCCATAACATCCTAGTCTAAGAAATTGCTGAAAACATTCAATAAATTCCCATCTGATTCTTCCAGTCTAGATGCAGGTTAAAAGCCCCCATGTTAATTGCTGTACTTCTTTTGACAAGCTCTCATTATTCCTTCTTTGATATCCCATCATACCACAATGGTTACAGGTAGAGTGCCTGTACCTAACTCCCACAAGTGATCTCTTGCCTTTATCATTCCTTGTCTCTACCCAGATTGATTCTATATTCTGGTTTCCTGAATTGAGGTTATCCTCTCTGTTGTGTTAATTACATCCTTAATTAACAGAGTTTCCCCTCCAACTTTTCCCAGCTTCCTATCCTTTTGAAATCACAAATACCCTTCAGTATTCAGGTCCCAGTCGAGATCAGCCTGTGGCCACATCTCCATTGTGGCTACTAGATCATACTTATGTATCTCAATTTGTACTAGTAACACATTTGTCTTATTTCAAATGCTACGTGCACAAGTTTTGTGCTTTTGATTATTTTTGTAATCTCAAGTCGTATCTGTTGATTAACTCTTAGAGCTGTATTCTCTGTCCCTTCCTGTCATTGTCAGTTTACCATTTGCCACATTAATTCCTTCCTTTGTTACATTTCGCCACTCCTTGATGCAGAACATCTTCCAAAATTTGGGCTCTTGCCCTCACTATTTCATTTAAAACCTGCTGTATTTATGCAGGTATGTAGTTCACAAGAACAGTATGGTTCAGGCGTAGATGATCCCACTCTCTTCAGTATAAGTGCTAGTGCCCCACAAACCACACCAGTCTTTAAATCACACGTTCATTGCTCTTAACTTTGTTTACCATATGCCAATTTGCACGTGGCTCAGGTAATAATGCAAAGATTATTACCTTTTGAGGTTCTGCTGCTTAATTTGCTGCCTAGCTCATACTGGCTGCAAATGTAATTAAGTGACGTTTTGAAGAGAGAGACTCAATGTCAACCTATGATGAAAGGGAGTTTTTAGATTAGATTAGATTACTTTACAGTGTGGAAACAGGCCCTTCGGCCCAACAAGTCCACACCGACCCGCCGAAGCGCAAACCACCCATACCCCTACATTTACCCCTTACCTAACACTACGGACAATTTAGCATGGCCAATTCACCTGACCTGCATATCTTTGGACTGTGGGAGGAAACCGGAGCACCTGGAGGAAACCCACGCAGACGCGGGGAGAATGTGCAAACTCCACACAGTCGCCTGAGGCGGGAATTGAACCCGGGTCTCTGACGCTGTGAGGCAGCAGTGCTAACCACTGTGCCACCGTGCCGCCCACAAAGACAAGTTTTGACAAGAGCTCTTCAAAGGCAGAGACCAGGTGAGGGAAGAAGCAAGTCAAACCAGACTAGAATATAATCTCTTGGGACTACAAAGAAAATAGAAGAATACACAGGCAGCAGTCAAAATGTGAGGCTCGGCTCTGAGAGTGGGACTGAACATTCACGTGTGTATCAGTTTAGGTTCAAGCACTACTGTGCTGTGAAAGTCATAGGTGGATAACCATTCCCTAGACACCCTGTATTGCAGACAAAGGAGATCTCTCACTAGTGCTAAATGTCAGCCAGCCCGCAGCCAATTCAAAGAAATAGAACAACAAAAGGATTCTTTCTCATCCTGAATGTTGGAATTCAATCAAGGTCAAAAGGAATAAAAACCACAAATTCTCATCCAAAACTAAGGACCAGGAAAATGACTATTCAGCATCACTGCTCCCATTAACCTTCACTGCAATATTTAACGATCTGCTCTTCATGAACAGTTCACAGCTGTATCAATACATTTATTTTCTTTTAAACTTATCTCTTTTTGGCTCACCTCTTATTTCTAATCTCTGTGAACACATATTATGTTACTAATTCTTCTCAAGTTTAGTAGTTAACAAACTCTCTTTTTGTTAACTCAAGAAAGCATGGTTAAATTGGTTGCTTTAGGAACAAATTTATTTGTGTCAAGAAGACAGGTATCCATGACAGAAGGGGAAGGGGAGCCAATTCACCCATTCTCACTTGGGATCTTAATATCCCATCTGGAACCATAACAAATTGGGGAACTTCAACCAGGGTCTGCCTGTAACAATATAGAGCATGTAAGAAAGGTAAATGATATTCACGAGTGAGGTTAATCCACATGCTTATTGCACAAACCATATAAGCAAAGGCCATTCAATGTTTCTTGGCAATTTCATAGAGCAGTATCATCTAGCATCAAACAGGTAGTAGGCTACTCTAAATTTGGTGATTGTTGATTTCAAATTCACCTTATGCTGAGTGACTTGGACATAGACTGCAGTAAAGTTTCCTTTAAATTCTCTTTGTAGCAATATACACTTTTGTGGTAAATATAGACGTCTTCTCCAATCTCCTTCACTGTCTTTCTGTTAAGTTCCTTTGGTTATATTATCATTTACTCAGTTTCAGTAGTATAAATATGAACCCTCTATAGTAATATGTAATACAAGGAATCCATAATCTCATAAATAGCAGTCATAACATGACCGAACTTGTGTTCAATTTTAAAGTGAGAAACATGTGATAGGTATAGACAATAACAAAGGGAACTAGGTTGAAAGAGATGATAATGAAAACAGTGTTAGACTTTAAAAAAATAACACCATTAAAGATTTATTCTAGTAAGACTCTGACAAATGTTTATGTTATATGAACAAATACAGAAGTGAAGGATGGTATGAAATTTGATTAATGGTACATCAGAAGTTTTGGACAGATTTTAAGAATGTGCAAATAATGAACTCAAGAAATTAAATAGGTAATGAGAGAAGGCCACCTTTCTCTGCTATATTTGAAAGAGTAAAAGATAAACAAATGTAAGGTTGATCCTTTAAAGAGAAAGTCTTGGAAATTAATAATGGAAAATAGGGACATTTGGGAAGAATTGAATGGTAAGTTTTCTAATACTTCTACAGTGAAGATGATCACAAAATACCAAAGTATGAAAATTGATATGACAGGGAAGGAGGAACTTGAAATATCACCATCACCAGAAAAATGTTACTGGGTAAAGTTATTAAACTAATGATGCAGTAGGCTGCATCTTAGAGTATTAAAAGAGTTAATGGAGGCATTTGGTGTAATTTTCCTTTGATTATAAAATAGTGGATATAACAAATTCAAGGAGGAAAGGAGGCAGATATCAGGAAACTGAGCTTGTAAACCTAATATGTCACAAGAAGTTTTTAGAATCTATGAAGGAGGTTTTAACAGATACTTAAAAAATCGAAATGGGACCAGAAAGATATTGTGTCATTAGAGTGCTTTGATGAAATAACAAGAAAGGTGGTGGAGAAAAGGGAACCTGTAGATGCAATTTACTTGGATTTCCTAAAAACATTTGATAAATTGCCACATCAAAGGTTACAACACAAAATAAGAGAACTTGGTGTAGGGGTAACATATTAACATAACAACTAGCAGATGGAGTTTGTAATTAAGTCCCTCAAGCCTGCTCTGCCATTTGATCTGACCATGACTGATCTTATTTTGCCCTCAGCTCTACTTTGCTGCCTGCTCTCCATAACCCTTCAACTCATTACTAATTCAAAATGTCTATTCCCTCCTTAAATTAGCATGACTGTTTAGCTAACAGGAAGCAGATAATAAAAGCTATATGGGTCATTTTCAGCATCACAGGTTGTCACAAATGGAGTCTCAGGTGGATCAATGACCAGGACAAAGGAACCAAATGTATGGCAGCTAAATTTGCTGATTACACCAAAGTAAAATGGCAAGTGGAAGCGAGTCTGCAAAGAGACGTAGATTAAATGAGTGACTATAAATTGGCAGGTAGTGTACTAACAAAAAAAAGGGGAACTTTGGCAGGAACAATTAAAACAAACGGTACACTATTTAAAGAGAACAAGATTGCAGGAGGTGGAAGTGCAGAAGGATCCATGTGTGTTGGCACATGAGTCACAAAATAGCAACTTGTAGGCACAGCAAGTGATTAGGAACCATTTTGGTCTCCTTACTTGGGGGGATAAAAAGGATACAATTGCATTAGAAGCAGTTGGGAGACGTTTATCACAACTTATTCTTGGCCTTATTTTATAAAGGTTGAACGGGTTGGATCCATGCCCACTGGTGTTTAGAAGGAGAGGTTATCTGATACACACACAAGATTCTAAGATAATGATAGGGTGGTTACTAGGAGGATATTTCTCCTTGTTGGAGAATAGAAGACATCCCAGTTAAGGTGGAGATGAGAACATTTTTTTCTGACATTAGTCCATGGAATTATTTTCCCCAGAAGACAGTGGAAGGTGAATTAAAGATTTTTGACCGACAAAGGAACCCCATATTTAATGAGGTAGGGTGGTGAGTTGAGATGACAAGCAAATCAGTCAACCTTAAAAGGTGACAGAGCAGGTTCAAAGTGCAAAATAGTCTACTCATGCTGCAAAGGCTTTTGCTCTTATAGCAATGACTGATTTCTCACAGTACGAACAAGGTTGCGTATTGTTTTCCTTCCCCAGATTCCCTACTGTCGAAAATCAATCTTCTCCTTAAATTCTAATCGCCTTCCCACAATGTTGGAAGTAAATTCTTGGTTGAAAGAAGGGCAATGCATGCCCAAGTACAGAAGGCAACTGACTTGGAGGAGAAAATGAAAACGGAGGAGAAAAAGTACCACATAATGCTGTTCTTGGTAAAGGACTAGAGGAAGGGCCGTTGAAGTAACTTTGGCGAGATGTTGCCACGGAATTTGTAGAATCAACATATAACTTAATGTCAACTTTTTTGCATTTGTGACTGACAGGTTTGAAATGCTGAATGCAGCAAGAAACAGGGCACGAGTCAAAACCTGCTACATAATGATTGGCTTGACTATTGCAGCTTGTTTCGTTATGATCGCATCTGGAAAACAGGTAGGAAAAATTAATACGATTTCATGGTGAGTCACATTTGCTGACTCAAACATCCCAACTCCATGAGGAAAATCTCTACTTGTTGATTCCCTTAGAGATTAAAAATGTTCATTTTGCGCAGATTGAATAGGATGTGCGTGTTTTGCATTGAGACTATCCCCACTGGTTCTGAACTGTCCAGTCAGGAAACAGCTTCTCAACACCTACTTTGTTGTGTCCTCTTAGATTTTTAAATTTCAATGAGATCACTTCTTACCCTCCTTAATTGCAGGGAGTAAAAGCTCATGCTACTGTGAACAGTAGCCTCTTAAAAACCCTTAAATCCCAGAAGTCAACCTAATGGACCTTTTATTGCACCCTTTAAATTTCAGTGTTCTTTGAAGCTAAAACTGAATACAATGTATCACTAAGAGTCTGATCGAAAACACTGTACAAGTGATGAATGACCATTTTATTCCTGCACGTTAACATTGTAACTCGTATGTAGCACTCAAATCCACCTGAAGACATTGAAGACTTGGGGGAAAGTATAAGAATATTGTTTTTCTTTCCCCTAAGTGAACCTCACACCTCTCCACCTTTGGTCACTAAACTGCTGCAGTTAAGGATTCATGTATTGGGCAATTATTGAATGCAATTAAGCTTTCAATATATTCTGTATTCTTTTGTACCCTTCAGGCTGCTGAACGACATGAATCGCTTGCCAGCCGGAATCGAGCAAAAAAGGCGAAATGGAAAGAAGAAGCTGAACGTGAGCGGACAGCTGCATTGGCTATTACTGATACAAAAGAGTGACCATTTCATTAAAATGAAACTGTACGACTAAATCATTTAGCTGTTCTTCAAAATTCTCTCCTATGTGAACATACTAAAAGAAACCCAAATCAGACAAGGCTTTCCATCGCAACGAGAATACTAATAGGTGAGAAAGCTGTAAACAAAAATGTATAAAACTAAATGTACAAACAACATACAAATGTGATGTTTTACATTACTCTAGTCATACCTAGATTTTTTTCTAGAGATTGCTTTACAAAAGTAATTTCAAACTTAAAATTCAAAATATTAAAAGGGCAAGCAAATAGATTTCTATTTCTCAGTAACAAAATGTAAGGTTCACATCCAACTTTTACATCCTACTCCATGTAACCTGTAGTTGCTGTTTAAAAATCAAAGTTATTAATACACACTTTAAAAGAGCATTCTGATAGGAGATAAAACACTAATTGATTAGTACATTTAGAACTTTTTTCTGAAAAAATGGCATAATAGTTTCATTGGTTACAACAAAAAAATGTCAGGCAGGACAGCAAATATTCCGATTTCTTCACAGATTTGTCACTTAAGTGATCAAAGAGAAAGGAAAAAATGTAACTGATTGTCCATTAAAATCATTTGTGCCTGTCATATTAGGCAATCATTGCATGCAATGTACTTTATTTCATCAATATTTTATCTTGGCAAGGTTGTTAAGCTTTACCTAGATTATAGATATCCCAATATTTTACTAATGTTTCAGCCTCTACTTGTGACAATTCTTGACAGATTTCCCAACATCCTGCCAAATGCAGCAAAACCTCTTATAGAGAATGGCAACTGGATTTCAACAGATATGATCTGATGAAAATATTGTTAAAAGCCTAACATTTAAAATTATAATCTCTATAGAGGAACAGAGCTGTTCTAATTTTTACTCGTTCTCAAAAGGTGCAAGGTAAACCATATAGCTACAGTAGTTTTAATTTGGGTGATGGAAAAGCTTTTAGAAATCATAATTTGATATTGATTACAAGTAATTGGATGAATGTAAATTAAAGAAAGCTAGCACTTTTTAAAAAAAGGTAAATTGTTCAATTTACATAACTGAATTTGTAGAGGAAGTAAAAATAAAGGGCTTATAAAGGTAATAGGGTTGATGTGATATAGAGTTCTGAAATGTGTTCATAAAGTTTTGTCAAAATAGGAGCCTAGAGAAAGAAAAAGGGCATATTGTTGGTTGACTGACAAGAAACAGCAGTTAATGGCAACAGTTGGTTTGTGGAAGGCACATGACAATAGGGCCCTCCCAACTCCATAGTAGGCTTGCTGCCCATCTTGGTCACAATTAACAACAAACGTTGATTTACTGGCTACAAATTTCAAAATTTGTAATGACAAATTTGAAAACATTAACTGAGATTATTGTTCGACTTCTAGATCACAAGCCAATGGATTGTGGCAAATAAAATATAAATACATAATGTGAATTGATTTTAGAAGGAGAGAATTATATAAGGTACAATTCTAAGTAGTATAGAAAGATGGTCCTGGAGGTGGAAATGCACAAGTCATTGAAGGTGGCAGAACAAGTCAAGAAAGTGGTTACTTAAGCATAAATATAGAGGCATAAATTACAGAAGCAAAACATTTTCATGAACCTTTATAATCACTGGTCCAGCCTTTAGATGAAGTATTATATGGACTTCTAGATACCATATACTGGGAAGGACATGAAAATATTAGTGAAGGTGTCGAAAAGATTTGAGGATTTCCAGGATGAACTTCAGTGGTGTAAACATTGGGGGGGGGGGGGGGGGTTTACTGATGGGACAATTGATAAAAATCTTTGACAATCATAACACTAGACGAGGCGGCCTTGGTTCAAAATACATCCTCTCCCATGTAATAGCATCTTAGCACAGGTTGATTAAAAAAATCTTACATCACAATCTGGACAGCAAAGATTTATTGCTCCCATTGGCAGAAGTTAGAAACCAGAGGTTATCAATTTTGGGTGAATTGAATGACCAAAAGCAACTGAAAAAAAGTCATTTGTTTTGAAGAAATGTAGGTTAGGTTCTGGAATGCACCATCTGAGAATGCGGTAGAGGTGGATTCACACAATTATCTTTTGAGAATTGGATAGCTACCTGAAAAAAAACTTGGAAGATTGCAGTGAAAGGGCTGGAATGGGACTAGTCATTCTTCACCTTGTACAGATTCAGCATAGAAACAATAGGAAAATTAACCTTTCTTTGCTGCAACTAATTGATGATGCATTGAGTCTCACAATTTTCATAAGAAATGTATTAAAATTAATTGGGGAAATTGGTACATTCTACCAATACTTGATTTTACCTGAGCAAACTGGGTTTGAATGCAGTCCAGAAAGTCAAAGTGCAAACTGCAGTTTTTTTTAGCCGATGAAAATTTCTGCCTGCAGTCAACAAGCCCAGCCACAAGGACTAGAATACCCATTTCATCAAATATAAAAATGAAAACAAAACTTCTTGGGAGATTTGAACTGCATGTCACTGGGGTAGTTCAAAGGAGAGGAAATATTATGACAACCTACATAGTAAAGCTGAATGCAAAAAAAAACCCTAAAAGAAAATGTAGACAACTGCACAGAAATCATTACCATACCACCAGACTATATTCAAACCCCACTCCAGGACTCTGGCACATAATCCAAGTTACTTCAAGTAATGACGAATGCATAAGTTTTTCCAAGATGAGACATTAAACTGAAGTCCATCTGACTGGATATAAATAGCCCATAACATTTACATCCAAGTTGGCAATCTTCACCATCAAAAACTAGATAAACTGTTAACTTCATTTGCTGATCACGAGACCTCACTACGTGTATGTGGACTGTCACAACTGAACAAAAGTGAAAATCATTGCAAAGCATTTGATAGCATGAGAATACAACAAAATTTTGTATAATGGCAAGTTACTCAAATACTATAAAATTAATTTGGAAATGGAAAAGACAGCATTAATACAGCAACATGACAGGAAAATCAAGCTTGCATGTTGACACAAGTATCATTCATTTCTGATGCAAATTCAACAGGATCTTCAGGTCCAGTCTAATTTTGATATTGTTAAATGCATTAGGAAAAATTAGTGCTTTCATATCAAGCTTGAACATAAGTAATATTGCTACTGGATAGCGCTTTTGGGCTTTCCACACAGATTAAAATAATTTGGGTCTTAATGTTTCAGTACATGCTTTAATCATAAAAGGAATTAGAAGACTAAATTAGTGAGACACAGCATGTAAAAGCAAGCACTTTAAATAAGTGAAACCCAAAACATGGAGTTAAACAAATTTCAAATCAAAATCGTGTGAATGGATTTTATTTTTTTCTTCGCTTTCCAGACATTTCCAAATTTAATACATTCCAATGCAATTCAATAAATGTTAGATTGTGCAATTCCTAGCCCAAGAGTGGAAGAAAAAAATCAACATCCTTAGCACATATACAAACAATACACAAACAAAATTTGACTTCTTTTGCATGATATTTACCCTTTTGCATTGGGCTTGGCGCATTACTCAATTTTGTTCAAACAATTTCAGAGATTAAAATTTAAGGAGAACAAGACTGGGTCAGGTTGGGGACAGAGAAAAGAGGGTAAATAGTTTCAAGGGCTGTTGATTTCAGGGGCTGTTGCCAGCAACAGTAGGAAAAAAGTAATCCCAAATGAAAGAAAATAGATCCAAAAACATGAATACTCATGTCAAACTGTACAGCTCTGGTCATTGTAAAAAAATATATACACACAAACATTAGCTTTAATGTAGATATGTG
Organism: Chiloscyllium plagiosum; assembly: GCF_004010195.1. Lineage (NCBI taxonomy): Eukaryota > Metazoa > Chordata > Chondrichthyes > Orectolobiformes > Hemiscylliidae > Chiloscyllium > Chiloscyllium plagiosum. Next base: position 79,522,215 of record NC_057712.1, on the reverse strand, counting down.
AATTTAGAGCACAGATTTTTGAAACTTAAGCTTTTCTCCATGATTTATGCAACTATTGCTGGTAGAGATGTATTACATTATAGTTTATCTAATAAAGGAAGCCATATTAAACATTTTTGCCTTCAAATACATTATTTTAGTAATATTAGTTCTGAGGCTTACATTATTCTGCAGGATACAACATATGTACTGCAAGATACAGCTAGGTAGCCACTGCTAAACTGAGCTCATGACTGAGGCATAGACTGACATAACTAATGTAGCAAACAAAAACTACAATACAAAATGCTCCAACATTTATTTTCTGGTATTTGCAAAACCAGCATTTGTAGAATCATTTCTGAATTCCAAAACAGGGCTTTTGAGCAAACTGCTGCATAAATTTCCAAGGGCAAGACTGAGCAATTGATATGCATTCACAACATGACTATGCATATAAAGTTTCATCCTAGTTGAAGTGTTTCATGAAATTGAAGTAGTTATGTGCTAAATATTAACTATACTTTTAACAGACAAAAAATGCTTCCAGCATTTCAAAGTAATACTGTTGTAAATTTTAAATTAAGATTTGGCCACCCTTGTCAAATGCTATGCAAATTTGAGTGAGTGGTCTTTTGGTAATAGTGATATGGGAGCAATTAAGTATTATACATTATGCATGTTGCTTGGCAATAGAACTGTGTATTAAAACAGCCATGCATTAATAGCACATGCAAACATTAGTTACGTTTTAACTGTGTATTACTGTTGCATACATTTCGCGAGTTTGGTTCTTTCAAGACTCAAAGAACTACAACTGCAATTCCAAAACATCATTTCCCCCGTCCCCCCCACCATGAACCTAAAAAATGGTATATAATGCAGAAGACACTTTTCATTGAAAGGCATCAGCTGCATCAAGAAATATTTTATATAACACAAAAAAAACAAGACATTCACAGGAAGAAATGTCTTTGTTCTATGAATGTATTACAAATCACAATTGTATATATTCTCACAATGTAACTAGGAGTTTTTAAAGAATTTTTTTCAAATACTGATTTGCTTTTGTACGTAGATGTGCACATACTTGCCAACATTCCGCAGTTACATTTTATCATGATAGATCAAATTTGGCTGTTTTGTTTATTCAGGCCATACAGAATAACAACCGGTGCCCCTTGAGATATTAATAATTACTGTTGACAATATGTGGATGACCAATAATATTTTTTCATGTGCCTCCCTTAAAATATCAACAGAGGAATGTCCCACAAACACATTGAGCACACACTAGCTGGTATTACCTGTCATTTTTAGTATCCACCCCATATACTAATAGAACATAACAGCAAAATTAACTTTGAATTCTGATAAGCAGAAAAATTCATGAATATAAATATTGAAAATTTCAAGATCAAAATCTATATACTTAATATTGAATAAAATTAACAATTATTTTAGAAAATTGTATGCATTTCTAGATCTAATTTATTTTCTTTCAAATTATTTAATTCAGAAGTGCATTCCCCATCCTTAACCAGGCAAATCTTTTAAATGTGTGTTCTTGCTGGTACATTGTGAATTAAATATTGGAGGAAACCTGAAACCAGTAATATATTTTGTTATATTTATGTTTTGAAGATTAGTGACATTATTTTAACATCAGCTGCAAATTTTTGACATTATTTAACGTCAGCTGGAAATTCTAATTCTACCAGTTTAGTGAAGTAAACATAAAATAGTTTTTCTGCAGTAGTTCATACACCTCTGGTACATAAAAGAATTTTAAGGGATAAACAAACATTTTTAAAGGAATAAGAAAACAGGCAATTCAATAGTAGTGCTCAGTAAGAGGAAAAAAGGTGAATGAAGGAGATAACTAAACAGCATGACTGTGAAATGCCACTTTAGCCACCATTAACCTGCACCCATTTGGTTGTTCAAAATTCTTAAGTTGATACCTATTAAATCTACTCGAATTAATTTCCCAAATTGAAGAATAATAATATCTTCACTTAGGTTAGTGCATTTTTTGGAACTTTAGGGTGGGAGGGGGAAGGGGGTGAAAGAAAGAGAGAGAGAGAGAGAGAGAGAGAGAGAGGTTGGGGGGGTGAAGAGAAGGGGAACAATTTACATCTTGCTACTAACCATGTATGGTCACCTAATTAGAAATACAACAGTTTCAATGATTGCCAGTTATTTCACTTTCTACAAATATACGTACATGTACTCTACACACCCCAATGCAATTATCAACTCCAAGTATAGTTGGTACTGCTACAATTTCAAGTTTCTGTTCAGAGTGCACTTACGAAATTATCTTCCAGTAAGTTAAGAACAAAATGTAAATTTACAGATTTCCATATTGGAATATGGACTAGCAAATGCTGATAATATTGTTTTCATTCACAGAATTGACTTGTAGTATAACAAATATTTCAACAAGTCAGAATCTTTTAAACAACTTCTGTCTTAATTCAAAGAGAGGTAGATTTATCATTGGGAGGGGGAGGTGTACCTATAAACTATGTTTACAGATACTAGTGTTGAAGGTTGCAGTGCTAACTAATTTGCTCAAATTGTAGTTTACAAGTCTGAAATTTTAAATAACAGCAATACAACTTCAGAACCTTTCAAAAGGATTTTGGTCAAATAGGTTAGACTTCAATTTCATTATTCAACAAAAAGTAAACCACACCCTGTAACAGTATTTTGAGGCTCTGGGATCAAAAGAATAAATAAGTATTGTTTAAATTAGGGCTGTAAACAGTTAAATGAAACAGTACTTTTTAGATGGCTGCAATTTCAGCTTAAATATAGGTGTCTCTCCTACTCCAACACCTCTCTCTTTGGAGCAATTCAGATAGAGTTCAGATGTTTATAACCCCAGATACTTAAATGAATATTAAATATGAAACATGAAAATCAACAGCCCCAGTTTAAATGTAATTTTAAACTGCAAATAGAAAAGTGCATAAGCTGCCTCAAAATTTTGCCCTTTCAACAATGTTCCTAATTTTAAACTCCATTAAAGCAGCTTCTTCATAATTTTGGCTCTGAGGATTTATGAAGTTCCTTTTGAATATGTTGCAATGGTGGTACTTGTAGACAGTTTCACCAATCATGCATTTAGAGCTGGAATCCTTCCATTGGGGCCTCTTGCTGTTGGAAGATGAACTGCTGCTGATTTTCATCCACTTGTGGTGCAATGCTCGAGTCCTCCTCCTCTATACCAAAATAATGCTCAATCAAATCGAAGGCCTTTTGATAGATTTCCTGGTTTTCATGACTTTGGAGAAATTCTATTTTGTCCAGACCTGAAATTACAGAGTTCACAATTCAATGTTATATACAATTATACTGTTTGATATTGTTACTTCAAAGTACTGCACAATGTGAATAAAACAATATGCACTATTCATGTGATTATTTTTCTGAGAAGAACTGGTCTTAACAATTAGAGTCATAGAGATGTACAGCACAGAAATAGACCGTTCAGTCCATCCCATCCAGGCCGACCAGATATTCTAACTGAATCTAGTCCCATTTGCCAGTACTTGGCCCATATCCCTTTAAATCTTTGCAATTCATATATCCATCTAGGTGCCTTTTAAATGCTGTAATTGTACCAGCCTCCACCACGTCCTCTGGCAACACAATCCCATACACACACTACCCTCTGTGTGAAAAAGTTGCCCCTTAGGTCCCTTTTATATCTTTCACCTCTACCCTAAACTTATACCGTCTAGTTGTGGAGTCTCCCATCCCGGGGAAAAGACCTTGAATAATTATCCTATCCATGCCCCTTGTGATTTTATAAACATCTAAAAAAGGTCACCCCTCAATTGTCTGATTCAGTGTTAGGAAATCTGCATCCAGTCATTAAATTACAGCAAACTTTGTTTTAACTGGCACTCTTAATAAATAGGCAAAAATTATATACCTGAAATACCAGACTTTACTGTATCGCGATCTCCACAATATCAGAGTAGTCAGTTGAGGATGAGAGTAAGAAAATCCTCTGCCAATAAGTTTTATTTAAGGCAAAGGTTACATTATAATTGAAGTCATTTATGCCGCAAAAGAAACTAGAACAGTGATGCCTGTATCGTCTACATTACGTTTCTATTTCTTAGAGTATTTATTACATTGATTATGCAGACCTCTTGATTAACCAGAATATTTGATTATTTTAAAAGAAACAGTTTCATTATCAGGAATGGCAGACAAGTGCAGAGGTGAGTATGAGCCAGTACATGAAAATACAAAACAAGGTTTTTATGTACATATCATTCCCCCACCTCTGTTCCACAGCCTCCAATGATTTCTTTTCAAATGGAGGTCAGGACTAGAGGCCTGGATATTCCCCATACTGCAACATCACTCTTACAACACTTGAAATCTTGAAATGTAAACACACGAACTGGGTTGGAGGCAAGTTTGGCATTTAATTAACTCTGCCAAGCATATCCATAAGGCAGGAGTTGACTGCAAAGCCTGGGCAGCAATGTTAGTTGGTAACCTTGATCTAGCCGTCACTGCTTTGCAAATGAGAGGAAGCAACACCTCAGACAGCTAGTCGTCTCACTGAGCATGTATGCAGGACAATGAAGGTAAATCACATGCCCGAAGCAAGATTGCCCCATTCTTTCAATCTTTTGGCAACAGCAATGCAATAAATGCAGACTGAAGTTTAGCAACTTCAACTTTGAAAATTCACTTCCTGCCCTTCTAGCTCATTAACAGCAGTGATCCTGAATGAAATCCCCATAGGACCCAAGAAGTAAGTGATAACAATTATGCAGTTGTACAGGTTTTGACTTGTCTAATAGTTCCTGGATAATTCTCCAGATAAGTTATATGGAGTTGCAGTTCTCATCCTAATCCAGTATCCTAGGTAACAGGGGAATTTCCCATCCTAAACAGAAACATTCCAGGGCTTTCCAACTTCATCAGGATCCTGCATTTTTCATCATCCATCCATTTCAGAGAACAGAATATAGAGTCTAATACATAAATATGAAGATCCTTGCTTTTAAAATATCCAGGACAAAGCAGCCGACTTAATTAAACACTCAATCTAACAACTTCACAATTCACTCCCTCCATCACCAGCAGTGTTCCATCTACAAGGTACACTGCAACAATACACCAACACTCCTTGGAATGCATTTTCCAACTTGCAACCTCGACAAGGCCAAAGGCAGTGGATACATCAAAACATTAGATTGACCTCCAAGGTGCTCATAACTCTGACTTGGAACTATATAAAAGAGTTGAAGATACATTTTTTTAAATGCAGAGGATGGTGAGAGCCTGGAACTCACTACATGAAAGACTGGTTGAGTGAGAAACATTCGTTAATACTTAAGCAGCATTTAAATAATCATCGGCATTGCTGTAACCTCCAGACTTATGGCCCAAGAGCTACAAAATAGGATTAGTGTAATCAGATTTTTGAGTGGCACAATGCACCAAATGGCATTCTTAAATACAGTAAACATCTATTAGCAAATTTTTAATTCATCTTTGACCATAGGAAAGGTATCATATGACTGGAGGGTGGTAGGGATAAACTACATTAATTATAGATTGGTGATCCTCACATTTGTACTGAGGAGACTGTTGCAGGAAATTCTGAAGGATAGAATTTATCTCCACTTGGACAAGCAAGGTTTACTAATGAATAGTCAGCTTGGCTTTGTTAGTTGGAGGTCCAGCCCCACAAATTTAACTGAACTTGGAGTAGGTGATCAGATGCACAGATGAGAGTAGTGCAGTTAATGTAGTTCATACTGATTTCAGCAAAGCCTTTGTCAATGTCTAGCAGAGGAGACTGATAATTGTGATAAAGGCACATGGGATCCAGGGTAACTTAGTAAGCTGGATCAAAAATTAGCTTTATGGTAGAAGACAGAAAGTGGTGGTAGAAAGCTGTTTTTGAGAAACTCAAGGGCAGTGTCCAGTGGCATGCGAAGGGACTAGTGCTGGGTCTCTTATTGTTTGTGACATATATAAATGATATTGATGGGAATGTGGGCAGTTAAGTAAATTTGTGGATGGTACAAAGATTGGCTGGGTGATTAATAATGAGGAAGGTGTTCTTCAGTCACAGGAAGTTATAGACAGATTGATCAGATGGTCAGATCAGTGACAGATAGAACTCAACCCTGAAAAGTGAGAAGTGATGCATTTAGGAAGTACTAGCAAGATAGACTGGATAGCGTCAGGTTGTTTTCTTTAGAGCAGAGAAGGCTGAGGACCTGATTGAGGTGGATAAGATTGAGGAGCATGGACAGGATGAATAGGAACCAACTGTTCTGCTTATTTGAAGGATCAATACTGAGACAGCATCTTTTCAAGGTGCAGGGCAGGAGGGGATTTGAGGAAAAAGTTTTCACCAGAAGAATATTGAGAATCTGGAATACAATGCCTGGAAGGGCAACAGAGATGGCACATGTCTGCAAAAAGTAAGTGAATGAGCACTTGAAATAAAACTGACATTCATAGCTGTGGGCCAAGTCCTGAAAACTGGGATTTGTGTAGATATGTGTAAAGGGTCTCTTCTGTGATGTATGACCCTGTAACTATGATCCTAGAAGATTACTTTGGTACAGAATATGAAATGGTGCAGAAGGAGGAAGAAAAGCCATTACAGCTGACTATAGTTGGATAGATAAAAACTGAACCATGCTAATGATGTCCCACTCAGGTGAGTGACCGTGTCACAAATTAACCCAGAAGTTAAAGAAAAATGAACTAACACTCGATAAAATATTTAACTGTTTATCTTCTGCTTCTCCTTTCTCTCCAGCATTTATTTCAATTTTATAACTGAACTTTAATTTTCTACTGAAAATCTTCTCCATTGCGTCAGTCAGGCGATCTTTCAAAAGCTGATCTGCTTGCATGTGAAAATCAGACTCAATTAGTTGAGTGTGACTAATTAGATACTTAAAGACACTTCAAGCCAGTCACAAATTTGTTTATGTCAAAATGCCCAGAGAATCACATGTTTTAACCTGTCATTATGAACCAAGGAATATTTCATTTCTTTTAGGTATATAATTTGCTTTGCAAAATTAGGTCTATAGCATCTCACCGTAGGCTTCTTCAATAAGTGCACAGTATGGATTGATACCGGTTCCATTCTGTTTGGCTTCTTGCTCTCCTAATCGTAAAATGTTTTCTAGTCCATTCAAAGCAACTTGCACTATTTTGGAATCCATGACTGTAAGCAAGTCACAGAGAGGTTTGATGCAGCTCAGTTCCACCAAATACCTTGAAATGAAAACAAAGATGCCAGTTGACAATTGTGGTTTTCAGTTAACTGATTAAACTATGGAATCTGAATATCTCCAAAAAAATTATAGGAAGACACAGAAGTTATGTGCTTAAACAGAATACCTGCTAAACTAAAATCGAAGGTTATTACTGTAATAAGAATGAGCAGTTACTTCCTACCACACAACTGTCCATTTTGAGTCATCTAATCATATGAAACAATTTGCAATTCAACTTGTAATTTAGAGGCCAGAGAATTTTTTTTTAAATTCTAAAATTTGCATTAATCACCAATGATAAGCATGGTCACGTTCACATTTTACTAATGATTTGAGGTACAAGGTTGAAAATCTGAACAGAAAGAGGACATTTACTTTATTATATTTTAAGATCTTTGTTAGTAGAACAAAGATTGAATTTTAAATGACATAAGTAAAGTAGTGTATTCAAAAGACTATACGGATGTGGATTCTACGAAATGGCTTTGCCCTGGAGAATTTCACTAGAATTTTCTGACATAGTATATTTGAGGCAGGTACATAGAAACAATTCTGACAGACTAAATGTCTAAAAGTATTGATTGTACAGCAATAATAAATTTGACTCATGGTGCACTTCTATAAAGTTAAGTACTTCACCAAGAATCTGACTTCTAAGAATTATAACATTAAGTGTAATAAATGGAAATCAAGAAACATCATTTTGAATCAAAGATGAAACATCTTAACTCAACAGCTAGATGATTGACAAAAGATGTAAAAGTGGATGGGATTAAGTAAGTGGGAGTTTCTCATTCATTGGTTATAACTACCTGATCTGTTCTGGAGTTCCTCCAGATGTTGCATTTGTAATAGCCCATGCAGCCTCCTTTCTAGTGCGGAATTCAGCCTTTTGGAGAACATCAATAAGCACTGGGAAAATATTTGCATCTATTACAGCCTATTAAGTAGAAAAAAAATATGTACATTAAATTAAAAATGTATAAAATAATAACGGTACACATATTCAAAACAAAATTTTTAACTTATTTTCATTTCTCAATAAAAAAGATCAATGCAGTTGCTATTGCACTTGTGCACTTTGGGGTTTTTAGAGAGGTGAATACACATTCACCATTTCCTTCGGAAATTGAATATAAATATCTTTCATAACTATCTTTATCATTCTGGTAGTACATCTGTTTAAACTCCACCAAATCAGAACCATCTATAAAATAAAAACAAACTACTGCAAATGCTGGAAACAAACAGAAAATACTAGAGATGGTGGAAAAAGCCAAGTAGTTGCATGTGAAGGCAATTTCAAATATTTAAGAGAAAAATAAAATATTGGAAAAATGTACCAATTCTAGCAGCATCTGAGGAGAGAAACAGAGCTAACACTGAGTCCAGTATGACTGAAGAATTGTCAGAGAGGACTTGAAGCTTAACTCTCCACAAGATAATGCCCGATTTGCTGAGTTTCTCGAGCAATTTTGCATTTTCTTTTCCAAACACATCATATTCGTTTCTCAAACTAGAGGCTCTCAGGCAAACAGTTTTGCTTCTTAACCGATTAGAAGGTGTAACAGATTTTTGTCCTTATCTTTTCTTTCTTTTTAAGAAATGACAGAATTTATCTGCAAACTTAATTACATCACCTTTGTTTGCTGTCCCTTCAGTTGTTGAGGCCCTAGGCCTCAGACTTCCCTCCCCAAACCGTTCACCTTGTTGTTCTTGTAAGCGACTAATAAAAACCCATCACTTTGACCAATCTTTTGGTCATCTGCCTTCATATCTCATCTGATGGAGTTTCAGCTGAATCTCTTAAAAGACAACAAATGACTTAAGTATGGAAACCACGGGTTTTAACATTTTCTCAGCAACGTCCCTTATTCAATTGCTGAAAGACCTTGAATAGTTATAGGGATAGGAAAGGTTTGGAGGGATAATAAGCCAGGAGTAGGCAGGTGGGACTAGTTTAGCTTGGGATTATGTTCGGCATAGACTGTTGGACCAAAAAGTCTGTTTCCATGCTGAATGACTCTATAAATGAATCCATCTAAAAAATCTTACATTTGACTGCATTTCCTATATGGATTGCTATTGGTTTCCAATTGCTTCTCAGTATTGAGAATTTTAGCACTTGACAGGAATAGGCAAATCAGACTGTTTTGGTGCCTATATCTTAATACAAAACTTTTGCTCCATACCTTTGATTCTTTTATTTGATGTAAATCTATTCATTGATTTTAAATTTAAATTGGTTTTCTGTTACATTTTGTTACACAATCCCTTGCTAACACCACAAATTATAATTAAGAAAATGACCTATTGTTCGGATGCTTTTACCAGAAAATAAAACTCTACCCAAATGAAGACTTTATAATTTAAAGCAACTTTAGATTACCTCTCAAGCATCAAAATTCAAGAAAACATAACCCAAAGTTTACATACATCATTAATTAAGTTCCTTAAGCCCTGATATAATTAGGATGAATCTGCGCTATACCTTTCCGTAGTCAATGCATTCCTTCCTGAGGTTCAGAGCACAAAGCTGAACTTAATCTTCATGATGAGATTATGTCCAAATCACAATATGAAGCATCACTTGCTCATTTTTGAATTTCAACATAAGTATATTCTGTTGCTTTCAAGCTTTTCAAACAAAAACACCAAATTTTAGTGATTAATGTACAATGACTATTTCTCTTGCTTCTCTCCAGCTCCTAGATTGCATTACAAAGATATTCCAAATAAACAGGTTCCAAATGTTTACCCTTATATTTCCAATACATTGAATTTCATTTGTCATAGATTGAGCACGGGGACAAAAAAGTCAATATGTAATTTCAACTTTCTTTGCCAATCCACAAAACCCTGCTTTCTAGTTTAGCTTTGTTGACAAAGTTAGTAACACAACTCCTGATTTTTTTAATCTCCACCACATATAAAAAGCATGTTCATCATAGGCAATGGAAAGTTGATGGTTTAAAACAGATTTCTTAAGTAACACCAGCTGTTACATTCCATCTATTGAAAATGGAGTTCTTTATTACCTCCTGTCTCCTACCATGTACTTTCCACCCCTCCAATAGAACAATATTTACAGATGAAATGAAATACAAAAGATGACTAGTTGGCCCATCACATTTAGTTCACAGACAGATCTGATACCTCAAGCTGAACACTTTCTCACCTACCACCAATATTTTTAAAGCACAAGTGAAAAAAGATGTTTAAAAACAGTCAATTTAAGGAAAAATATCTAGAAAGTCCAGAATGCTGCCAGAAAGCGAGGACACAATACAAACCTGCATTAAAATATTTTGTATTTATTCAGTTCAGCTAAAAACAAAGGCTCCAAAATATGGCAACAGTTAATGGACAGACTTTGCATTACTTTTAAGAGCACAGTAAAACAAATATATCACCTGAATTTGTGCTCTATTTCCAGCAGTGATGTTGGAAACTGTCCAGCAAGCTTCCTTCCGTATGGATTCTTTTGGGCTGCTCAACAAATGAAGGAGGCAGGGAAGTGCAGAGCAATTCAAAATCACCTAAGTATCAAAATGTCAAAATTCAGCCCTTAATTCAGAGACAGGAAAGTTGGCACATCATTTTAAAACAAAATTCATCCTTTGGATGTGGGGACCACTGACTAGATTTATTTACTTTGCATTCATCCCCAATAAAACTTTTCAAACTCAAATAAAATAGCTATCCAAAAGCGTGCAATATATATTAAATTTAATACTTTCAAAACAAACTGGTATAAAAAGGGCCCAAAGAGTCTAACAGCCTGAAAAAAAACTCACCAAATACAGGATAACCCCAAATATGAGAAATCGTTGGACACAATTTATACTTATTGATTCAAAACTGTAATTAAATGTGAGTTAAAGATCAGATTTTATTCACCAAAAACCGTAATATAATTGAAATAGAGAATGATCAGGGAGAAGTTAGGGCCGATCAGGGATAGTGGAGGGAACTTGTGCGTGGAGTCTGAGCAGATAGAGGATGTACCAAATGAGTTTTTTGCTTCGGTTTTCACCAAGGAAAGGGAACGTAAATGAAAACTGAGGGGAGCTGGGAAACAGTCTTGACCAGATCAAGATTGATGAAGTTGACGTGCTAGAAATATTGGAAAATATTAAGATTGATAAGTCCCCAGGGCCAGACCAGATTTATCCTAAGGGGAGAAAGTGAGGTCTGCAGATGCTGGAGATCAGAGCTGGAAATGTGTTGCTGGAAAAGCGCAGCAGGTCAGGCAGCATCCAGGGAACAGGAGAATCGACGTTTCGAGCATAAGCCCTTCTTCAGGAACTCCTGATTTCCTGAAGAAGGGCTTATGCCCGAAACGTCGATTCTCTTGTTCCCTGGATGCTGCCTGACCTGCTGCGCTTTTCCAGCAACACATTTCCAGCTCAGATTTATCCTAAGCTGCCCCAGGAAGTGAGAAAGGAGGTTGCTAAGCCACTGGTGAGGATATTTGCCTCCTCACTCTCCACAGGAGTCGTACCAGAGGACTGGAAGAAGGCAAATGTTGTTCCTCTTCAAGAAGGGTAATAGGAAAATACCTGGCAATTACAGACCAGTCTTACAACTGTGGTCAGCAAAGTTTTGGAAATAATTCTATGGGATTGGAATTATGACTATTTGTCTAAGCATAGTGTGATTAACGGCAGTCAGCATGGCTTTGCAAGGGGCAGGTTGTGCCTCACAAATCTTATTGAGTTCTTTGAGGTGGTGTCAAGACAGGTCAAAGACGGTTAAGCAGCGGATGTGGTGGATATGGACTTCAGCAAAGCATTTGATAGGGTTCCCATGGTAGGTTCATTCATAGAGTCAGGAAATACAGGATACAGGGAGATTTGGCTATCTGGATTCAGAATTGGCTGGCTGACAGAAGGCAGGTGGTTGTAAATGGAAAGTATTCTGCCCGGAGGACAATATTAAGTGGGGCCCCACAGGGCTCTGTTCATATAGTCATAAAGATGTACAGCATGGAAACAGATCCTTCGGTCCAACCCGTCCATGCTGACCAGATATCCCAACCCAATCTAGTCCCATCTGCCAGCACCCAGCCCCTATCCCTTCAAATCCTTCCCATCCAAATGCCTTGTAAATCTTGCAATTGTACCAGCCTCCACCACTTCCTCTGGCAGCTCATTCCATACACGTACCACCCTTCCTCTGGCAGCTCATTCCATACACGTACCACCCTCTCACCTAAACCTATGCCCTCTAGTTCTGGAATCCCCGACCCCATGGAAAACACTTTGCCTATTTACCCTATCAATGCCCCTCATAATTTTGTAAACCTCTATAAGATCAACCCTCAGCCTCCGACACTCCAGGGCAAACAGCCCCAGCCTGTTCATCCTCTCCCTGTAGCTCCAACCCTGGCAACATCCTTCTAAGTCTTTTCTGAACCCTTTCAAATTTCACAACATTTTTCCAATAGGAAGGAGACCAGAATTGCACGCAATATTCCAACAGTGGCCCAACCAATGTCTGGTACAGCCCCAACATGATCTCCCAACTCCTGTACTCAACACTATGACCAATAAAGGAAAGCATACCAAATGCCTTCTTCACTATCCTATCTACCTGCGACTCCACTTTCAAGGAGCTATGAACCTGCACTCCAAGGTCTCTTTGTTCAGCAACACTCCCTAGGACCTTACCATTAAGCGTATAAGTCCTGCTAAGATTTGCTTTCCCAAAATGCAGCATCTCACATTTATCTGAATTAAACTCCATCTGCCACTTCTCAGCCCAATGACTCATCTGGTCCAGATCCTGTTGTAACCGGAGGTAACCCTCTTCGCTATCCACTACACCTCTAATTTTGGTGTCATCTGCAAACTTACTTACTGTACCACTTATGTTCGCATCCAAATCATTTATTTAAATGACAAAAAGTAGGAGACCCAGCACCAATCCTTGTGGCACTCCACTGGTCATAGGCCTCCAGTCTGAAAAACAACCATCCACCACCACCCTCTGTCTTCTACCTTTGAGTCAGTTCTGTATCCGAATGGCTAGTTCTCCCTGTATTCCATGAGATCTAACCTTGCTAATCAAGGGGAACCTTGTCGAACGCCTTACTGAAGTCCATATAGATATCTTTGAGGAGAAAGTGAGGTCTGCAGATGCTGGAGATCAGAGCTGGAAATGTGTTGCTGGAAAAGCGCAGCAGGTCAGGCAGCATCCAGGGAACAGGAGAATCGACGTTTCGGGCATAATTCCTGAAGAAGGGCTTATGCC
>NC_057712.1:79479966-79506547 GCF_004010195.1 Chiloscyllium plagiosum | reverse complement strand
GATGTGTTGAGGGGTGCATAGGTTAAGTTACTATATTTTACATTAGGATTAAATCTCGGCACAACATCGTGGGCTAAAGCGCCTGTTCTCTGCTGTACATTTTTTATGTTCTAAATAGTTAATACAACAAAGTTAGATTGCTTTGATTTACTGGCAGCAATCTTAGCACATATCGCAATACATTCAGCCATAAATTTGTTTAAAACTCTTATCGTCATTAGGCAAAATGTTTCAGTTCCAAAGTCCATGCGGTTTAACCACCTAACTCTTCAACAGCTGGTCTCAACCATCTCAAGTCTCACGGGTAGTCTTTATCAAAACGGTCAGCTCTGGTTAATCAGTCTTTTCAAAGCAACTGAAATCACAACAATAATACTACTTTTGTTTTAAAAAAAGCTCCAGCTTGTGGATTCAGTCTTTAGGAGTGATTAGAGACCAAAACGGGGGATGAGGTGTTAAATGAATACTCTGCACCTATCCATACTAAGGAAGGGGACACCGTCCAGGTCATGTTGACAGAGGAGGAAATTCAGTCACCAGAAGGGTTTATAACTGATTAGGAAGAGGTATTAGAATAGGTTGTTAGTATGTAAAGTTTATTAGGTACCAGGACTGAATGAGATGTATCCAAAGATAAATGAAGTCAGTAGAAATTGCAGAAGCACCAGCAATAATCTTTCAATCTTCCCTCGATGCAGGGGTGTTGCCACATGACTAGAGAACTGTAAATGTAACATCCGTGTTCACAAAAAAGTTGGAAGGCGAAGTAAGACTAGCCAATTTTACTTCAGTGGCAAAGAGATTTCTTAAAATAATTATGATATAATAGTCACATGGAAAAAAGTTAGTTAATTAGAAAGGGCTAGCACAGATTTATTCAGAGAAAATCATGTTTAACTTGCTGGATTATTTTGAATAGACAACAGGGAGCTGATGAAGACACTCAAAAGATATTTGAAATAGTGCCACATAACTGTTTTCTGAGTAAAGTAAAAGTTCATTGAATACAAGGGATAGTAGCGATAAAGGTACAAAATTGCTTGAGATACACGAAAAAGTAATGGTTAATGGATATTTTTTGGGTTGGCGGAATCGATAGTGGAGTTCCCCAGGTGTAGTTTTGATGCACTTGCTTTTCCTGATATATATCAATAAAATTTAGATTTTGGTATGCAATGGACAAATTCGAAGTTTTCAGATGATACAAAACATGGAAACATTGTGGACATTGTAAGATGACAACTTGACGGAATGGGCAGCTAGTTGCTAGATGAAGTTCAATGCAAAAAATTGAAAGGTGATATGCTTTGGTAGAAAAGAATAGGAGAAATAACAAAACAAAAGGCTAATTGCCTCAAGGTGTGTAGAATGGAAAGGCCTAGATTTTTATGTTCATAAGGGTGTCAGGATAGGCAGAGAGAGCTGTTAGTGAGGATGTGAATGCATTGAATAGAGTGCAATACAGGTTTACAAGAACAGTTTCAGCAATGAGACACTTCAGTTATGAAGACATATTAGAAAAGTTGGGACTGCTTTCTTTGAGAGATTTGATAGAAATTTTCAAAATCATGGAGAAGGTTGAACAGAAGAGAGAAACTGTTTTCAAGGATTGAGATGAAGAGGATGCAAATATGGCAAATGGTATAAAAGGAAGAACCTTTGTTATACATAATCTAGAGAGAGTCTGGAACATTGCCTGAAAGTGTGGTGGAATCAAGTTCAATTGAGACAAATGGCATTAAATAACTATTTAGATAGCAAAATTAGGGTTGTGGAGAAAAAGCAGGAGAATGGCACTGAGTCATCAAGCTCAGAGAAACAATGGAGGCGCAATGAGCTTACCAGCCTTCTTCTGCACAGTGACAATTCTGAGATTGCGGCCTTGGCCCTACTACTTGCATTGATCGTGCAAAGGTCAGATCTACTCAACTCATCAAACCTATTTCAATATGAATTGAGGATTTTTCATGTGGGGAAAATGATGTCCATCGCGCACACATTTGCACTAAGTCTGAAAAAATGTAAGTACACAGAGAAGTTGGCTCTCATCTTGCACTTTCTACTTTTAACTTTAGTAAATTAGATTGCAAGCACAAAAACTTGCATGTGTCAGGTTTTACTAACACCTTTCATCCACACTTTGAGAAGCCCTGATTTATGATGTCAACTTGAACAGAATTCCATAGAATTTCCTGAATACCAAAAATATCAACAGATACCTTGTGAAGAATTACCTGTGTCTGGATGTCATCTCCAGTAACTATATTTCCTACAGCTCTCAGTGCAGGTGATACAACCTTATAATCATTATGCCTATTAAAGAAATACAGGACAAATTAACAACTCACTCACTCATTTGAAAGGAAATCCCTAAAAAATATTTTGAAAAGCCCATCAAGCGTAGGCTGAAGTCTAATTTACTTAAATTATGTGGCATTGTTGATGATAAAACATTACATTCCACAATTCTGACAATACATCAATTTAAATCAAAATGATTTTGAAATAGAGAAAGAACTAATTTCACATCAATTTAGCAAATTGATTAAAAGATCAGAAAAGAAAATGCTAATACTTACATCAAAAGCTCCACTAATCGCCTACAAACGCCAGAGTCAATAACTATTTGTATTTTCTCATTGGGTCCATCAGAAAGGTAAGAAAGGGCCCAGCAAGCATCAGCCAAGACATCAGGATCACTGCTAAATAATAGTCTTGACAAAACATTCAAACAAGGTGACACCTAAAATAGTGCAATACAAGGTCATAAGATTTATATTAATTTATTCATTGTATAACATCAAACATTATTGCAAGGGTAGCACTGAATACAAATTAAGACTGTTTTGACTAATTTGAATGTTAAGAGTCCCAACTCCCCTGAAGATACAAAGAACTAATTAAATGAATGTCAAAAAATTGAAATTTGATTGGGGTAGTTTGCCGAAATAATGCAAAAATTTTAAAAGTTACATTTAGCTTAACATCAACTGCAACACTCAACTTTTAGGAATATGTAACATTTCTTTTTATGCCATGGTGCAGTTGTGCAGGTCATTAGTCAGGCCACTTTTAGAATACTGCTTTCAATTCTGGTCTCCCTGCTACAGGAAGGAGGTTGTTAAACTTGAAAGAGAACAGAAAAGATTTACAAGAATGTTACCAAGACTGGAGGGTCTGAGCTATAAAGACAGGCCTATTTGGTTAGGGCTATTTCTCTGGAATGTTGGAGGTTTGGAGATGACTTTATAGAAGTTTATAAAATAATAAGGGGCATGGAAAGGGTAAATAGCCAAAGTCTTTTTCCCAGGGTAAGGGAGTCCAAAACTAGAGGGTATAGGTTTAAAGGTGAGAGGGGAAACATGTAAAAGGGACCTAAGGGGAAACTTTGTCACGCAAAAGGTGGTGGTGCAAGAAATGAGCTGCCAGAGAAAGTAGAGGTGGCTGGTACGATTACAACATTTAAAAGGCACCTGGATGGGTACATGAATAGGAAGGGCTTAGAGGGATATGAGCCAAATGCTGGCAAATGGGACTAGATTAATTTAGGATATCTGGTTGGCATGAACAATTGGACCAAAGGGTTTGTTTCTGTGGTGTACATCTCTCTATGACTAAGTAAAAAATGGCTTAAGCACATCTCTCTATGACTAAGTAAAAAATGGCTTAAGCTTTACCTTTTCAAAATCCGGGGGTGGATTCTTTCCCCTGCATAGGTTGGACAAAGCCCACACAGCATTCCTTGTTGTGGTAAGACGGTTTGACTTAGTTAATAACCTAGAGTTTTAAAAAAAAAACATTTTGAGAAGAGATAATATTTTATAATCTGAACAACCAAGTCGTAGCTTTAACAATTATCAACATACCAAATTAATTTAGTCAATAAGACTTGATATCAATGGCTCTGATAGGTCCTCCAATGTGTTATTCTTTGATTTTACAATTAAATGATGATTGTTTACTGCAGATGACAGTAACTTTCATCTTTCCAGTCGATGCACAAAAAACTATTGGGACGATGTCCTAAGATTTCAAACCAACTTGCAGATAACACCGAAGTGCCTTTGGCAGTGATATTGCTCAAAAATGTTATATTTATTGTGCACAGAAACAAATCCTGCAAAACATAAAGACCTCTCTTTATGCTTCATTAGAAGTGTGCACCAAGTGGATAGCAATGAGCCTTGCCAGCTTGTACCCCAAATACTGTGCAAAATGTAAAATGCTCCATTACCTACTTTTATTAATCTGTGAGGTAACATTTACTCATTGGTGTTTTTTCCAACAAGCTCTCATTTACAGTAAAGACATTATACCCAAGAACAGATGCTTACAGATTTCAAGGCAAACATAAAAAGAAAAACATTCAACTCATTTGCCTTCACTAAGCAAATGAAAAGCATCAAACATCAGGAAATGTCTCTCTTGAAATATCAGGAACTTGAGACTCCGGAGGAGTCAAAGATAAGATAACTTGGACAACTGTGCCAGCACTCACTCTCCACTAACGTTAACTACTCTCATCTAATTTCCTCATACCAACAATACACGTATTATAATGGACTCCTTTCCTGATCCCTTCAAGGCTCAAGGATGGAATATGACCTATGTTTGGACTGGTGCAGCTTCAACATCTAAGAAGCTTGGCAGTCAGAAAACAGCTGCTAAATTATCTGTTTAATGCTCCACTAAACTTCCCGACATCAGTAACTTTGAACCTGTGTCCCCTCATCAGGATTTGATTTATTACTCTCGTGTACTGATGTACAGTGAAAAGTGTTGCCTTGTGTTTTACAGGCAGAACATCAGGTGATACAGGTGCATCAGGGTATCAGAACAGAGTGCAGAGATTAAAAATGTAGGATTTCCCTTCATAGTAAACAGGTTGGGTACAGCGAAAGGTGGGATATGTTTCAAACAGCTTGATGGACCAAATGATTTTTAATATTTCATGTTCATACTGGCATAAAATGGTAATGTGCTGCATGCATCTACGAAAATCAATGGATTATAAAACGTTTCTTCTTTTCCAATCTCTTTCCCTTGAAGGGATGAAGACTGATCATTAGCAACTTAAATTTGTGGTAAATGAGCAATCAGCCCAATCTCCAAACCCCACCAGGACAGGTTTCCTATTCACTTGCCACCTTGAATGTCACTTAATGTCCTTATGGCAAAACCCATTTGAAATGTTACCTTTGGCCTAGAATCATGATCATATAAAGCCTTCACAAGTAAGCACTCTGCCTATTAAATATAGATATCAAGAGGTGTAAGCATCCAATTGGAAGACTCCACTGTTGACACTACATGGTGACTAAAGGAGCTCTGGTGGGGCTGAAGAAAGCTAATAGGCAATTGAGAAGATGCTCATTCCCATTCTAACATTAATTACTCTCATTTTCCTGTACAAACATGGATGGTCGATATCTGACCCCTTAAATATACAAGGCAAAATAAGGAATGCAACGTTGATTTGGACTGGTGAAGCTCCAAAATTCCAAACATTTGACACTATGCATGACATGACTGTTTGTTTTTAATAGTAGACTTACTATTTGCTTCACTGTCCATCACTTGTATTTGGTAAATACAGTACATGGAGTCCCCCAAAAGAACAGCAGATGTGGTTTAGGAATGTCCTCAAACCATCACTGAATAGATCAAACATACCAACTAACTCATGGGAGGACTAAATTGGTGACAAACCAAAATGGAGACGGCTTATTTCAGAAAGCACCACACACAGAAAAGCTTTTGTGGGAACATGTAGAAGTAAAGTTGGGAACATGTAGAAGCAGAAACAAACTTTGAACAATCTATCTACTCAACCTTTCTAGCACTACCTACTCTGCATAAGGCAGAATCTGCAGATTGAGTATTTGCTCATTTTAAGAACTCATTCATGTTGATAAAGTCATCATCAAAACTGGGGAGTGCCTTAGAAGACATCATCTGTAAAATGCTCAACATGCTTCAATAACATCTCTCGCCCACTTCTACCACCCAAAGGGACAAGAACAGCAATCAGATAAAAAAAAAACATAATTTCTAACTATCGATTGAAGTACCAGCATCCTGAATTGGAAATGTGATATTCTGTCATCACAGGTTGATGATAAAATTTCCGACTTAACATTATTGCAGGATCACCATCACCACAAAGCCAGCAGCCAGTCAGGAGTGAGATCAACTAGCAATAATTCTTGCCCTGTGTATACTGAAACCAAAATAAACTTGTTTATATTATTTTGTTGGTCTTCTGCATAAACTTACTGTAAGAGAGGTGGAAGAATTCCACAACTTAACACAAAATCTCTGCATTCAGCATTGTCACCTGCAATGTTGCCAAGTGCCCAGACTGCCTGGAAGACATTACAATAATTAAAACAATTGAATGGTATGCATGCTTAAAATTATATAATGTTCAAAATGCTTCACATTACAAAAGTTATTTGCATTTTATTACAACCAGGTTGGAGGACTGTACTATCTAATCACTCTAATCCAATGGCCATAACATTCATTATAAAATGAAGATTTATTTGACAAAGATGCAAAGCTGATTATCAACAGTTAGAAATATGTTTTAACACTTTTATATAAACCAAACTACGTAGAAATCAATCAATAAGGAAAAGAAAAGGAAACTTCTCTGAAGAAATCAGCTTAGAAAATAACACTTTGACCAAATACTTATTCATTCTAAGAATAAAAGGCTAAGATAATGAAATATTCAGATAGCTTTTAGCCTTGCATCCTCACACATCTAGATTGGAGCCAATAAATGTAGGGTTGTCCCCAGGATTCCATCAAACACTTTGTTCAGGAGGCACTCCACAGATAAAGACTTCACTGGCACGAAAGGAATGGATGACTACTAGGCAGAGAAAGAGGATTAGGCAGGCAGTGCAGGAGTCTGTAGTCATTCCCCTGCAAAACCGATATATTGTTTTGTCACAATTTTTGGTGGAGGTGGGTGCAGTTAGCTTCTTGGGAAAGTAACAGCCAAAATTGTTGCAATATCTTTACCTCTGCTGGCAGGTAGGAGGGATAATGGTCGACATGCTATAGTAACAGGGAATTCAATTGTAAGTGGAATACTCAGACATTTCTATGGCTGTAAATGAAACTCCTGGATGGTATTCTGCCTCCTGAATGCTCAGATCAAGGATAGCTTGGAGCAGCTACAGGACATTTAACAGTGGGCAAATGAACAGGCAGTAAGTTGGCTTGATACACATGAGTATCAATGACATAGGCAAATAGGTGACGTCCTAAAAGCAGAATATAGGGAGTTAGGAAGCAAGTTACATAGTAGGACCTCAAAATCATAATCTCGGGTTTGCTATTAGTAATACGTGTTAGTCAGAATGGAAATAGTATGATGTGTCAGACAAGTACATCGCTGGAGAGATGCTGTAAATGGGAAGGTTTCAGATTCCTGGAACATTGGGATCAGCGAGAGGAGGCATTACTACAAACTGATGGACTGCACTGCCATTGGAGAATATTTGCTTGTGTGATTGGGAAGGGTTTAAACTAAAATGGCAGAGGGAATGGGAACCCAAAACAGTGACTCAAGAAAAGGGAAAAAAGGGAAGAAAACAAGTCAGAATGGAAAATCAGATAAGTGACAGGCAGGTCCTTTATTGTTCTTGATAGAGAAGTGATATGCCTGACAACATAATGGGATATGTAAGTTGCAGACAACTCAAAAAACTGGCCAGATGGTTGACAGTAAGGAAGGAGGTCTTAGATTAGAGAGAGATATAGACAGATTGGTCATGTAGGCAGATCAGTGGCAGGCAGAATCTAATCCTAAATAGTGAGAGATAATACACTTTGGAAGAAGTGATGAGACAAGGGAATACTCACCGAATTGCAGGGAACTAGAGCCCTTGAAGGAACAGAGGGATCTTGGGGTGATTGTCCAGATTGTTAAAAGCAGGGTAGACATAGATTTTGGGGAGAGCAAGTTAAGGTAGCATGCGGGAAACTTGCCTTGATGAGTTGTGGGATAATTATTTGAGCAGGGATGGTATATTAGACATGTATAAAAAACTTTGGTTAGACCTCGGTTGTGTGCAGTTCTGATTGTCACACTATAGGAAGAATGCAATTGTACTGAGGGATGCATCAGGATGTTGCTTGTGTTGGAACATTTTTGTTATGAAGAGAGGCTGATTGGCTTGGTTTATTTCCTTTAGAGCAGAGAAGGCGGAGGTGGTCCTGACTGAGGTGTATAAGATTATGAGGGGCATAGAAAACAGCTGCTCCCCTTAACTGAAGGGTCAATAATGTGGGGGCATCATTTTAAGGGTAGGTTTGGAGGGAATTTGAGAAGAAATATTTTCACCAAAAAAAGTGGTGAAAATTTGGAATGCATTACCTGGGAAGCTAGTAGAGGTGGAAAACCTCAGGATCTATAAAAAATAGATGGATGAGACTTGAAATGTCATAACATTCAAGGCCATGGGGCAAGTGCTAGAAAGTGGGATTTGTATGTGGGATTAGTATAGCAAGGTCAGTGCAGACTTGATCGGTCAAAGGGCCTCTACTGTGCTGCATAATTCTATGCTTTACCGTGACTTGAACAAGTTAAGTGAATGGGTAAATGCATGGCAGACAAATTAAAGCATGGATAATTATGAGATTATTCACTTTGGTAGAAAAAAGTAGATTAACTGAATGACAAAAGATTATGAAAGAGAGAGGTACAACGAAAGATGGATGCCCTTGTACACCAGTCACAAAGTAAACATGCAGGTGCAAAAGCTGGCTACCGATAAGTTGGGCATCATAATGAAAAGATTTGAGTACAGAAACAGGAATTTCTTGTTGCAATTCTACATGCCTAGGTGACACTACACCTGGAATACTGTAAGCATTTTTGGTCTTGTTACCTGACGAATTTGATATTTACCAGACTGATACCAGGGAAAGTAGGACTCACTTATGAAGAGAGACTGAATTGATTAGGACAGTATTCACTGCAGTTGGAAAAATAAGCAGGGAGATGTCAGAAATCTATTTAAAAATGCTCCCAATGACATGAGTCCAGAACCAGAGCTCACAAGCTAAAGATACAGGGTAGGCCATTTAGGACTGAGCAGAAATTTCTTCAGCTACAGCATGGTGAGCCTGAGGAATTCTCTGCCCCCCAAAAATGTTGAGGCCAAAATATTTAGTGTTTTCAAAAAGCATTGGATAGTTTTTATGGCTAAAGGGTATGGTGAGAAAGCAGGGACAGGGTACTAATTTGGATTATCAGCCATGATCATACTGAATGATGGAGCAGGCTTGATAGGCCAAATGACCTACACCTGCTCCTACTGTTTACGTTCCTAGGTCATGAGACCTCCAGTGGCTTTAAAGTGCCCCTTATTGTCCTTTCAGTATCTTTTAAAAATACAGATCCAGGTACCACCCCCCTCTGTAGTTCAATTTACTGCATTTTCATAATCCTTTAGACAGAAGTCCTCAAAAAAATTTAAAAATGGTTTTAAAAGTTCACAATTAAATATTTCCATTTTTTCTGGATGCACATAACATAGAATTAAAGCACAAATTAACAGTGGGGCATTTTGTTTTAAGTATAAATGGTGCATACCATGTGGTGAAGGGACAAAAAAAATGAAAGAAAAGTTTAACTAAAAGGGCTTTTTGCCTAATTTCCTTCAGTGTATTTTTTTTTAAAAAGTGGAAGAAACAAGTAGAATGTAAATAGTGAAAATTGCTACAGAAATTTCATCTTCTCATGTTCAGAAAGATGAAAGTCTAAATTTGCTCCATAACGCCACATTTTTCTTTCTCTACTTGAGATACTAATCCACACATTCATGTTGTGACAAAAATGTTTTAAAATAGATGTACATTTTTGCTTAATTATATTTTCTATGTCACAAACTTAGAGGGGATAAAAAGGACCAACACCAGCTGAATACGCAAGTGAATGACCTGATATAAAAACAGGAATTAAATTACCATATGTATAACAAAGAAATACCTGCTCTTGCACATCCTCATATTCTGAGCTGAGTAACTCAATGAAGATAGGAACAGCATCAGCTTCTATAACCACTTTAGTATGGAGAAATGTTCCAGAAGCAATGTTGGTTAAAGCCCATGCAGCCTCAAACTGCAGAATTAAAGTACAGAAATTGATTATCACTATTAAAGCATTAAAATTGTAACGTTTTTGTTTGCTGTTCTAACATATTTTCTAAACTCAGGGAAGACCGAAATTATTTTTATTAATACAATGTAAACTTTCAGTACTTTAAATTGTATACTATTTCTGATTCTGTAAAATGAAAAAATTGAGTGTATGCAAACAATATTCTCAAGTGTTTAATGAGGTTGAAGTTCTCAAAATGTTAAACTTATTTGGGCATGATACAAGAATATAGATATAAGCATGATACAATGTTTGAAAGAAATATTTTTCATTAGATTCAGAATTAAATACGCACATTTTCACTTCAGATTATGCAAGGCATCAGGAGGTTAATTTTGTGCAATTTTGGTCTCCTTATTTAGGGAAGGATGTTAATGTGTTGAAGGTAGCTCGGAAGAGGTTTACTTGAGTGATACCCGGAAAAAACAGCATTAAACAGACTGGACATGTTTCCACTGATGTTTAGAATTGGTGCCTTGATGGATTTGTAAAGATCCTAATGGTCTTGACGAGGAGGAAGAGAAAAGGATGTTTCTTCTTTTGGGGTGAATCCAAAACTGGGGGACATTTTTAAACTTAAGGATTGCCTTTTGTGGCAGAGTGAAGAGAATATTTTTCTTCTCTTAGATAATGCAACTTTGAAATTCTCTGCCTCAGAAGACAGTGGGGGGGGGTGTCAATGAATATTCGTAAGGGAGAGATAGATTGATTCCCTTAACATGAATCTAAGGTTATCAGGCTATAGGAAAATGTGGAATTCAGAACACAAGCAGATTAGCTAAGATCTTATGAAGCAGGAAAGTCTAGGACCAGACTACAAATAAAGTAGTTACACATTTCTGACAGAGATGAGGAATTTCTTCACTCAGATGATTATGAATCAGTGGCATTCTTTACCACAGTAAGCTGTTGACGTCAGGTCATAAAGTATATTCAAGGCTGAGACAGAGATTTTTAATTAGTGGGTGGGTGGGAAAGCAGAGGTCCAAGGTTGGATGCTCTTTGGAAGGTCAGTGTGGTCTAGATGGGCTGTATGCCCTGCTTCCACACTAAAGAATTTATGATTTCTATAAAAGCTGAAACTGATGGAAGTGGTCATTAAGTTAAATGAGATTCTCAGGTTTACACATAGATAATAAATAAAACACAAGGAAAACAATGCTGAGTTTATATAAAATATTAGATTACATAAACTTTACCCAGTTCAGGCCACTATTTTTCTTCAGGTATCCACTAGAATGCAATATTAGGTGTCACCATTTTACAACAGAAGGTTAAAATGATTAGAAAACTCAAGACATAATTGAAGGTGTGCTGGAGGGAAAGTTTGTTTTACAAGTAGCTACACTGAAGATTGGAACTATTCTGCATTTTCTAGCATAACACCGATATCAAGGTTAACACATTGTATAATTTTCCAAGATGTACTATCAAAACATAAAATCTCTTTTTAAAAACTCACTTGGAGGGTAAAATTCTCATTCCTCTTCAAAAACTCCACAAATCTTGGCACAATACCAGGTGTATTTATGACTTCATCTATTGGTGGATTAGGTTCTGGAAGGAAAATTTGTAACTGAAATCCAGAATACCATTTTTCCATGATTCCTACTATCCTGTTCTATGACACCCAGAATGTGGTTAAAATCAAAATCAAATATTTCAATAACACATGCATCTTATTTACTTGTAGGAAATGGAATTCATTCTTTACATACATATGAACACAAATTAGAAGACTACCCTGTCTTGTACTTGCCACACCACTCAATCAGGTTACAGCTGATCTGACTGCGATCTCAACTCCTGTCCAACCCCACTACCCTTAGATAACTGACTAGCAAGGAAGTTAGTACCTCTGCTTACAAATATTCAGTGAGCCTGGATTCACTGGAGGGTGAGTTCCCTCGACTCTCAACTCTCAATTGTATTTTTCATCTGTCTTATATGAGAGATCTCTTATTTCAAACCATTGGCATTCAATGTAATCAAGTCCCCTCAGGAACTTATATGCTTCAATCAGATCACCTCTCATCCTGCTGAACCTCAATGGATACAGACTAAACCTGAACTATCTTTACTCATTGTAAAACTCCTACATCTCAAGAGTCAGGCAGTGGAACATTGTCTGAAGTTTTGAATGCAACTGTCCTTTCTGAAGAGACCAAAAAAGTATTACCCCAGATGTATTCTTAACAAAACAACTATAGTAATTAGTTTGCTTTCTTTCCACTTACAATAAGCATTTCATTTGCCTTCGTAATCCTGAACACAATGGGCGATTTAACATGTCTAATTCACCTAACCTGCACACATCTTTGGATTGTGGGAGGAAACCGGCACACCCGGAGGAAACCCACAGGAGAATGTGCAAACTCCACAGTCGCCTGAGGCTGGAATCAAACCCAGATCCTTGACGCTGTGAGGCAGCAGTGCTAACCACTGAGCCCTCAAAATAGATTCAAGCAAAGATAAATTCAATACAATCTATGAGAGAACCAGATATAGTTACTGTGTTTCATTAACTTCAAAAGATCGACCACACATATTCTTGCGCCTGGGGTCAGCACAACAATTTGTACTTAAATGTGGGCTTTACTGATATTGAATAGATACCCATTACATGTCATAGGAAAGGGTAACAAAAAAGTCTTATATTACAAAATCTTTTGGAAACAAACAAACCAACTCTAAAATATTCATAGGATAGGAAACAGACTTCTTCCTTGCTGTCATTGAAAGTGATTACAATCTGAGAAAATTTGCAAATGGCATGTGCTTAGTAAGCAGTAATGACTGAAACAACCTTTCTGTAGAAGTTTAAAATATTCAACTCAAACTTTAACACATGCAGACTCAAACAAGTAAAATAAAATATAATGAATGACAGATACCAGTCTTCAGCCAATTCAGTTCACTCCATGTGATATCGAGAAATGATTGGAGGTACTGGAAACTGCAAAGACTTTGGGTCTTGACAACATTCCAGGAAGACTACTGAAGACCTGTTCCCGTAGTCTAGCTGTTTCAGTGTGGTTACAACACTTAACTGTCCAAACATGTGGAAAATTGCCCACCTATGTCCGGTACACGAAAAGCAGGACAAATCCAATCCAGCCAATTACAGCCCAATCAGTATACTCTCCATCAGTAAAATGATGGAAGGTGTCATCAACAGTGTTACCAAGCAGCACTTACTCAGCAATAATCTGCGCAGTGATGCCCAGTTTGGGTTCCACCAGGGCCACTCAGCCCCTGACCTCATTACAATTTTGGTTCTTATATTATTTGGACAAAAGAACCTAGTTACAGACATGAGAGTTTGCCCTTGACATTAAGGCCACATTCAACAGAGTGTGGCATCAATGCACCTCAGGAAAACTGGAATCAAAAGGGTATCAAGGGCAAACTCTACATTGGAGTCATACCTGACAGACAGGAAGATGGCTGTGGTTGTTGGAGATCAGTCATCTCAGCTTCAAGACATCTCCACAGCAGTTCCTCAGGGTACTGTCCAAGGCCTAACCATCTTCAGCTGTTTCATCAATGATCTTCCCTCGATCATAGTCAGAAGTAGGGAGGTTCACTGATGATTGCAAATGTTCAGCACCAACGGCAATGCCTCAGATACTAAAGCAATCCATGTTCAAATGCAACAAGATCTGGACACTATCTAGTTTTGGGCTGACAAGTGGTAAATAACATTCACTCCACATAAATGCCAGGATATGACCATCACCAATAAGAGACAATCTAATCACCTCCCCATGATGTTCAATGGTGTTACTACCACTGAATCTCCCACTATAAAAATCCTGGGGGTTATCATTAACCAAAAACTCAATTTGACTCACCACATAAACACAGTAGCTAGGAATACTGTGATGATTAGCTCTCCTCCTGACTCCTCAGAGCCAGTCCACAATTTATAAGGCACAAGTCAAGAGTGAGATGGAAGACTTCCCACTTGTCTGGATGGATACAGCCCTACCAACACTGAAGCTTGACACCATCCAGGACAAGGCAGCATACTTGACTGGCAAAAGATCCACAAGCATCCAATCCATCTGCTACCAACACTCAGTAGCGGTGAGTACTATCTACAACATGCACTGCAGAAATTCACCAAAGATCCTCAGGAAACACCTTCCAAATCCACGACCACTTAAACCTAAAAGGACAAGGGCAGCAGATACATGGGAACACCACCACTTGCTCATTCCCTCCTAGCCACTTGCCATCCTGACTTGGAAATATAGTGCCTTCACTGTCACTTGGTCAAAATCCTGGAATTCCCTCATGAATTGCATTATGGATCCACTCATAACAGGTGGACTGCATCAGTTTAAGAAGGCAGCTCACCATCACCTTCTCAGGGGCAAACTAGGGACAGCAATAAGTGGTCAACCAGCATTGCCCACACCCCATAAATGAATAGAAAACATCTACTTGTTGTGAAATATGCATTTGTTCTGTGTTGAAACACCGAGAGAAAATTGGCACTAAATTTCACGAGATTTCTCCATTGTAATAAAAGACAATTTATCCAAAACTAGAACTCCTTGGATGGTGAAACAGAACAGGAAAAAGACTGCAACAAATAGATAATAGAGAATACAGTAGAAACCCAAGCACCAAAGGATGAAAGAGTTGTCCGGGATCTAAATGCCCACCTACTCTTGATGATTAGAATACATAAGATAGAAATGGTCAAAGTAAACCCATTCACTCATTCTAGCTCCGCTATTTTCTCAGAGGCTGTGATTCAATTTTGGGCTTTTTTTCCTTCTTACCAACTCATGTTGATGCAATCATGTAGTTACAACATCTTCCGTATTTATTTTGACCTATGTGGTACATGCGGTCCCTGATTTACAGAAGTCTGACTTATAAACATGCACTTACAAGTGAGGTTCCATATGAATATAAATTTTAAATTTAATTTAATTTAAATTTTAAATGCAAACATCTGCTTGTTACTTACGAATGGCTTTTTCATACCGTATTGTATTGTGTTCTGAGTTGTATACAAATCGACTTATGAATGCACTCAGAAACAAAACCTGTTCGTAGTACAGGGACTGTCCATATTTGGACTCGCACAGATGCAACATTATAATTAATCAATATCCTCAAAAATTATCAACCTTCTATTAAAACTACATTCTAAAGAAAGGCATTGATTTCCCAGACAGCGTTGCACTTAAATTGTCACAAAATGCACAAATTGAATGCTTTCTGCCTCGGTCTGGCAGTCCACACCTCTGGCACCCTCCTTCTCCTCCCCACAACTTACAGGCCACTGCCTCCTTCACCCTTGCCTTCCCTTCCCTCCAAATTACTGGCAGGTGCCTCCTCTTCCTCCTCCTTCACTCTGAAAGACTTGGTTCCTGTCAACAGTAGCAACTCTCTGCAGCATTGCATTCAGCACAAGGTTCTCACCTTTTGAAAGCAATTTCCGAAACTTCTGTGTAGCTGCGAGTTGCTGATCGGGATCTTCTGAAAAGATCATCTGCACCATTTCCACTGTGATTACACCTTCCTACAATTGAAGGCATTTAAGAATAGACACTTCAGTTTTTCAAAATTTTGTTCAAAACAGAACAAGAATATTCTTGTTCTATCAACCTACCCCAGGTACAGATACTACAGTAGAACTTATATCAGGGTCCTGAATAGGGCTTTCAAACATGGCTTCATCACTTCCAGGAACTGCCACATTTCTGCGCTTGAACAACTGGAATACAAGCAGAAAAAAAAACCATCAGATAAAGGCGTGAACCAGGTCTACTTATCAAAATGCTCTTTCAGACCTATTATCACATACACACCTGCTCTTCCCTTTTTTGTTTCCGTAACTGGATTCCTTCTTCCTCTCGTCGCCTTCGCATTTCCTGAGTGTTTAAAGCTTTGTTCTTGTAGCTTCTCATCCTGTAGTTATCTTTTACTGGGCTGGCCATGTCTGCATTTAATCCCAATATAATCAGATAAAACTTACTGTTGTAAAAGCACTGTGACTAATAGTTTTTCACCTTAAACACAAAGGCAATCACACTTTAATGACAGTATATTTTGATGTATACATAATGACATCTAATTTTAATTCATCCTTGTTTGAAACATTGGAAATATTGCAATTTCTCAGAAATTGGAGCTTGTAACTTCCAGTAAACCTTTAAAACAAATATTTAAAGCTATATATTTCACAAAAATATGCCTAAATTTATTCACGTGATTCTCTTCTTTATTTTAGGACATTCAATTCGTGCTCTCTCCCTCCCCAGTCTAAGTCCCTTTTAAAAGTATGGACTTTGGTAAGATTATTTAACTTTAAAACAGTTAGAGAATGTTTGAACAACACTGTTGCATTCTGGCAATTTGTATAACTTAATCTATCTGAACATAATGTTTCCATCACTAGGTCAAATGGTATATCCTACATATTGAAGCTCCAGGTGTTTAAAAAAAACTCAAAACATCATCCAGTTCCCCAACCAACAGAATTATTTTCTAATTCCAAGAAACAGTTGAGTGCGTGGATGGGCCATTGGATAAAATTTCATTTTATAAATTATCTGGAAATAACTCAAAAATATAGTCAGACAAAATTAATGCGAACAGAAATCTACAATTACAAAATTGTACGAGTCAGTAATTCAGCAAAGGTCCATTAAATCTTCTACTCTTTGTACCTGCAATGTGCTCAAATTAAAAGAACAGATAAGATTGTCAGGTATATAAAAAGACAGAAAGAAGGTGCCAATGGTGCAGAAAGATAGTAGTTGACTACAGGGAGAGGTTGAAGAAGCTAACAGGTGTGCTGAAGTAGAGGGTTTGTAGTATTATCATTTTGGGCCCCAATTTTCAGAGTTCTACTATTTTAAAAAGCTATTAGATGCTACTCCTTTAATATTTTTGCACTTTCTAACCATCAGTGCTATATAATTCCTTTCCAGATCCTCGGGAAAGATCTGTCTGAGATGGGGATGATAGGGTACTGAAGAAAGTGTTTAGAATGCTTGCTTTTATTTGAATGTAGGTGGTGGACATGTTGTGGCTTGTACAGGACATTGGTTCGGCTACTTTTGGAATACAGCATTCAGTGTGGTGTCCCCACTATAGGAAAGATATTGTAGAATTTCAAAAGATTTACAAAGCTGCTGCCAGAGTTGGAGGGTTTGAGCAAAGGGAAAGGCTGAATAGGCTGGGGCTATTTTCCCTGGGGCATCAGAGGCTTATCATGAGGGGCATGGATAGAGTGAATAGACAAGATCTTTTCCATAGGGTAGGGAAGTCCAAAACTGAATGGCATTGGTTTAAGGTGAGAGGTGAAAGATTTAAAAGGGACCTAAGGGGCAACATTTTCATGCAGAGGGTGGTAAGTGTATGGAATGAGCTTGTGGAAGAGGAGACTGGTACAGTTACAACATTTAAAATCCATCTGGATGAATGAGAAGGGTTTAGAGGGAAATGGGCCAAATGCTGGCAAATGGGACTAGATTAATTTAGGTATCTGGTCAGCAGAGATGAGTTGGACTAAAGGGTCTGTTTCCATGCCATACTTCTCACTATAACTCTAAGACAGTTGCCACTTTCCTAGACTTCTTGCACTTAATTCAGTTCCCTGAACACCACATATTACTCACAAAACCCCTAAGTATTACTAAGATCCCTGACACAACAGCTCAAACTACAAAATGTTACAGTCTAATTTGAACACTGTTGTAATTGAAATGTAACTGCCCTAATATATCCAGTTAGTCGACGACGACTGGTAATCTTCAGGTGATGCAGGGTGTTGTATATTGCATATACTCTTTACACAACGACTCAGTGTAAAAAGCTCTGACCAGCAAAAGCAGCACTGTAACTTTTAGAACTGTACTTTTTATTACAATAGAAATGGTTAATTTGGACCAAATAAAAGTCTCATCTTCTTTACTTTCAATCAATTTAAATTTAGTCTGATTATTTCCTTAGAAGTGACAGTTCAATCTTAATCCTTTACGCATCATCTCCTGACCTCAGTTTAAACTCTTACATCTTTCCATCTGGAAATCTGAACTGTCACCTTCTCCCCGCCCACAAGGAACTTAAAGAGCATTACCTGAATTTTTGAACAAGATCAAACTATATGCCTAGCTTCCACATTCCTCCCACAGCCCATCTTTGTATCGCCGTGGCTGGGCGGGGTAAACAAGTTGTCCACCGACGCCCGCCCTTATTTGTAAAGTCAACGACAATGACCAAAATCGCACAATTTAAAGCAACCGGCGGAAGAATGTGGGACGGGTGAATGCGGGGCTGAGAGTACAAGCGGCGAATTCCCCTTTGGAAACGGTGGTGGAGGAGGAGGACTTCTTTCCTCCTTCGCCACTGCCCCAGACACTCGGTGAATCGGGGGATGTGCGGGGAATGGCCACGGCTCCGGGGACACACGGCAAATGGCGGACGCGGCCCGTTGGTTCAAGGCCGGAGTGCGGGGTGTGGAGGGTCCCGGATTGTGAGGGCGGCCTACCACAGAACAGCGCCACGGCTCCGGGGCTCCCGGCGGGGAAGGCCCAGTCGTTGGCGACCGCAGAGGCTTCCGGGGACGAGGGTGGGGCAGGCGGTGGGCCTCACCTGAAATTGCCGCTCGCCTCCCCGAGCTCTCGCGCACCAACCGTTAGACCCTCAGACCCCGAACCCACAATATGGCGGCAGCGTGGGCGCAGGCGCAGCGATCCCAGCAGTCACCTCGGCACCGACACTGTCTGTACCTGCGCACTGTCCAACACTTCCCTCTCCCCGACCAATCCTTTCCCACTCCGTCAACCCATTTCCAAATAAAACCCGACAACGTTCCACTTCACCAGTTTGATTATCGTACTTTCCGTTTCCGAAAACGTAAAGGACATCTCCATCCGATTGCGGGATTGCTTTTTTTTTAAGCAGTAAAGCGATCTCCCTCTACACCCCTCCCCACCCAATATGAAAACCCTCACACCGGAAGTGTAGTGGTAGGGGGAATCCTTTCGCTGTGATACAGCGGCGAGTAAAATCTCCTCTTCCCCCATCCCACCAACCTTTCCGATGAGAGAACATATTGCGCCTGTGCAGTACCAGGGAGGACTTTAGATGTAACACCGGAACCACTGCTTAATTGTGAGAAGAGGGAAATTTTGTTCTGAACCTTACTCCTGGTCCTGAAGGAGGGAAGATAAACGAGTGACGGCTGCAAATTCAAATCACCGTCTTTGAAGGTGCAAGGTGACTTTGATGGTGTCAAGGCAGGTAGGTAGGGTTGAGGCGGTGAGGTAGTTATTCTTGTTTCTCGTCCAGGCTGGGACTAGAGCAATCAAGAAAGGCCTGAGGGCTGGGAGGGGATATCTCTTAATAAACACAAGGGTCGACCGTCTTCCTCCTTTGGGGTGACTAGTTGGATTCCAGTGGTAACTTATGTGACTACTAAAGCAGACCTGTGAACGGGAGATCCTCCTGCAAATCGGATAGGAAGTCATAGGTATTTTAAGTTTTGGACGAGTTTGCTGGAGAGAAGATCCAGTTTGGTAAACAGCTGTGAAGAATTCTGGCTTGATGAGCACCCCAATTTGGTTGTGATTATGTCACTATGTGGATGTTCGACATGCCAGCTAGGATGAGAACCTTAGTATTCTGCCTTGTGATTTTCTGAAGCGTCCAACTGCAATTTGGGTGAAAGTGGTTGAGCATCTTGGTGTGACACTGGTACACTGTCTAGGTCTCGTATATGGAGAGCAGAGTATGACAGGACTATTTCTCTGGTTTTCAAAAAGAGCCATACCTGACATGAATCCTATTTCTCTCCACAGATGCTGTCAGATTTCCTGAGTTTTTCCAGCCTTATATGTTTGTCTACCTAATTTCTAGCAGTTTCTGATGCTCCTTTTATCATGTCCTTCTGTACACTTCTTTGGACCAGGGATGATCCCTTGCTTGATGTTAAACAAAGTGAGTGAAATGCCAAGCTAGGAGGCTATCAGTTCTGGTGGAATGCAGTTTTTTCTTTGTTGCTGATGGGCCATAGCAGTTTGTGGAGCTCAGTTTGAGTTGCTTGATCTCTTCAAGTCTGTTTCATTAAGCATTGTGCTACACAACACAATTGAGTACCTCCTCCATGTGATGGGACTTAGTACACATGGATTTTGTGATGGTCATTCCTGCTGGCAAGGTGAAGAATATATTCATCCATGGTGGGTAGATTGGTGAGGATGAGTGAAAGTAAATTGTTATTTTCCGCAGTACTTGCCAAAGACCCATTCCTGAAGAAGGGCTTATGCCCGAAACGTCGATTCTCCTGTTCCCTGGATGCTGTCTGACCTGCTGCGCTTTTCCAGCAACACATTTCCAGCAAAGACCCATTCTGGCAGTTACAACTTTTAGGAACCAGTCATTAGTGGTGCTGCAGAGCCACTGGTAATGAAGTTCCCTCACATAGTAAGTTCTGCTACTGTCAGTGCTTGTTTAGTCATCAGAAGTTTCTCTGTCCATTCTTTCCAGATTTATTGTGTGAAATTTATATTTCACCACCTATTGAGATGGAATTCAGAGAGCAGTTTGATGGTCCTTTGGAATAATGACAGCTTTATCTTACTTTACTGTTTGGAGGAACTTGCTCTATGTAAATTTACTGTCACGTTTCCTACATCACAACAATGACTACTCTTTAATTTACTGCCAACTAAGTTTTTTTAAAAAATGAAATCCAATTGTCATGAATGGTGCAATATAAATGCAATATTTTTTTCATGATGTCTTCTGTTATCGGATGTCAGCTGGTAGTTTTGGTCTGACCTTTGGCCTCCAACAATCCTATGTGAAATCAGTTGAGTTTCTTTCTTCTCATGGCTGTCCAGTTACCCCCCTCAAAGTATGGGGATCAAGTTAGGTGAAGATTGAGCTGGACTATGGTGTATTATTGAAGAATTATTAACACCTGCTCTATGTTCTGAAAAGCAGTTTTATTTTCAACAAAACCAGATGAGGATCTGTGTATTTTAAAATGAAATATATTTACTAATTGTGCAGGATCTAGGTTTTTTTTGTGTATTCTATTTGCATGATTTGGGGTGGCACGGTGGCTCGGTGGTTAGCACTGCTGCCTGTCAGCGCCAGGGACCCAGGTTCGATTCCAGCCTTGGGCAACTGTTTGTGTTGAGTTTGCACATTCTCCCCGTGTCTGCGTGGGTTTCTTCCAGGTGCTCTGGTTTCCTCCTACAGTCCAAAGATGTGCAGGTTAGGTGAATTGGCCATGCTAAATTGCCCGTAGTGTTAGGTGCATTAGTCAGGGGAATGTAGGGGAATGGGTCTGGGTGGGTTGCTCTTCGGAGGGTCGGTGTGGACTTATTGGGCGAAGGGCCTGTTTCCATACTGTAGGGAATCTAATCTAATAATTACAGAATATATTTTTCATATTTATATGCTTTGCAATGTATAATCTCACTTTTTTCCTTTTCTTAAAAGCTGAATGAGTGTCAACTAACTAATCCAACATGTACACCTGTGATATTTGTGGGCAAGGTGGCTTGTCAGAACCAGACATGAGGACACACATTCTTATCATGCATGAAGAAAGTGAGTACAGTTGTCCAATGTGCAACCTATCAGGAATCAGTTATAATGAATTGATGTTCCATATAGAAACTTCCCACAGTGAAGTGAAACCCGTGGATGATAAAAGGATGATGTATTCTGTTGATAAAGAAGATGTTCTTGATGTTTCACTTCAGACCAGTAGGTTGACTGATTTAAAACATGAAACAACTCCAGAACTACAAGAATTTGGAGGGGACCGGATGGAAGAGCTTCAGATGTCTTGCTGTGCTTCACCATCCAACTGTGAGAGACCATTTAGACAGAACATAAAGCAAAAAAGTGAACCGAAAAGATTAATACAATCAGAATCTGTGAATGGACACTTTTCAGAAACTGTTTGGAGACAACCTGAGCAAACACTCTTTGACAACAGGAAAGAGCCAAAAAACAATGGACTTTGTAGTGCTTCTGAAGAATCCATGAAGTCTGATGTCCCGGAATGTCCTTTTTGTGGCCTTATTGGAAATGCAGGAGAGGATCTAAGTGAACATGTTAAAAGCAAACATGCTGAGATCGTGGAAACCCCTCAAAAAGGTATGACTATTGTGTGCGATGAGATGCTTCTAATTAGATAGTCATTTAGAGGAAGTGTGACTGGATTAGTAATGCAGAGGCCAGGCTTTATGCTCTGAAGATACAGGTCTGAGTTCCATCACCACAACAGAGAGAATGTAAATTCAATTAGTAAATTTTAAATTGAAGGCTAATCTCAATGGTAAAAATGACAACTGTTATCAGTTGTTTAAAGAATCCCATTTGCTTCACAAAGATCCTTTTTAAGGAATAAAATCTGTTGTCCTTATCTGGTGTGGCCTTCATGTGAACCCAAACACACAGGAATTTGGTTCATTCTTAATTGCTGCCTGAAATATGCAGGAAGCTTCTCACCCAACAGGCAATTAGGATTGTATAGCAAATGTTGGTCTTGTCAGTGACACCCGCATTCCATGCAAGATTAAAACTAAAATAGAAATGTTTCCAGCAGTGTATCAGAACACTTGGGGTAGGGGTGGGGGGAGGCAAAATAAATGTCACCAATTTTCAAATAAATTGTGGACTTCCATTATGGACTTATACTCATGTAATTGTCTTAGCTTCACTTGGAGCTCTTACTCCCTGTGTCCAATATCCATGAAACTACTAACCACTCTGCTTTCTTTTCTGGCTCCTGTGTTAGCTGATACTGTTCACAGTTCTTTCTCTTCAGGTACTGCTCCTTCTTAAATCCAATGCCATCAGCCTTCTAATATTAAAACCAATATCTAGTCACTCCAGCCTTTCAAACTAGACCACACTTCTAATCTGTTGTCCTTTTCTAAACACTTTGACTGCTGTCTCTCCCTTGTGCTATATTATTGAAACAACAGATCAAAGTTGCAAATGTCACACAGAGATTGTGACAAAGGTAAATATTCATCCTCGTCCTTCTCACCCTGTCTGCAGCCTGCACCACAGTTGATCATAGCACACCTCTCCACCAAAGTCCAGTTGAGTTGTATTGACTTACCTGATTCCATTTTTATCAAACTGTAACTGAAGTATCGCTGTTAGTAGTGAGAGTTGCCATCAATGGTGTGTCTTCTCATTCAGCACAGTGACCTCTGGCTTTCACAAAGCTCTAACCTTGGAATTTCCTATTTCTCATCTACTTACTGCCCTTTGATATGTTTACAGATAATTTTAATGTCACACATGTACACTGATAATGCACACATCCTTTTATCCCTCTATTGATCACCAAATTGTCAGACTATTTGTATATCATGGAATATTAGATAAATAGAAATTTAGTCTTATTAAATCTAGGGAAAACTGAAGTCTTAGGCTCCTCCAGTACTATGTTCTGCATTCTCAAACCAGCCTTCTGTTCAGACACGTTTTCCTGACCCTCTCACAGGCCAAATCTGCGGTACTTAACTAGGATGTGACTGCCCTTTGGAATAAGATGCCCAGGTAACTATTCCCCTCCTTGATGTGTTAGAGTGCTTCAGGCTTCACCCTAGCTCATCATGCTGAACCAAAGAGCTCCTGGTACTGAAGATGTAGCTACTGTGGATCATCCTGATCACATCACTGTATACTACATTACCTGCACTTTCATCTTTGTATTTAACTACCTTGTTTTTAAGTCTGTAGTATTACCCAATGATTATCTGTAGTTACATTAAGTAGTTGAATTAAGCTATACTTTTAATATAGTACTATATCTCCAACTCCTAAACTACTGCCCTCATTTTGAGAAAATTTGGGAAACTTCATCAAACAAAAGACCTATCTGCTCACCTGATTAATACCTCTAGATCTTGGTGGTCTTCCGCCTCTCGGTCTACTCTTGCAAAATCAAAGATTCACACCTTTTAAAAAATTGCTGAGTTGAGTGCTCTGTCGAAGTGTGCACCATTAAACTGAACTTTGGCTCTTTATACATTTATTCCTTCATTTGAAAAAGCAACGGGTTAGGGGTGCTCATTATAGTGAATCACAAAATAATCAATTCTTAATTTTTTTAAAAAAGAAGTTTTTTTTTTACCAAGTACTCTTTTATACGTTTGGCTAAGTTATTTTTTATCTTGTGTTTATTAGGTTGTGAAAAGCAACGGCTCTATCCATGTCTCATGTGCAAACTGGTGTTTTCAAGTTGGCAAATACTTCAGGAACATGTTGAGTTACATTTAGCTGAGAGCAGAGCTGAAGGTAATGTGTTGTTACTTTCTCAATCCGATTGTGAAAAGCTGTTATGACAAACTCTTTGCAGTTTTTTTTATGAACTATGTCACGTGTTATTGTAATAATACTATGACATTGTATATTTGCTTTTTTCCAAATTTCTAGGCTTTGGAGTTTTTTATTTCATGTGTACTCTTCTGAGACAGAGTAATGCAATTTATTTTTGTGTTTTGAATCCTGTACATTTCATCAGTTACCCGGTCCAGATTGCCAAGCTGATTGCACCATACTTATTGAAGGTTGTGCCTTAGACTCTTTCCTCTGCTATTCTCAAATTTTGTAGGTGTCTTCCTTCTGTTAAACAGTCCTTACCTTGTATCGTCTTACTTTCCAAATCCCATGCTGAGTGCTTCACCTATCCACTGGGTCAAGTATTTTTTTGATTTTTCATTCATTCAGGGGATGTGGGCTTCTTTGGCTGGACTACCATTTGTTGCCCATCCCTAACCACCCACAAGGAGGTGGTAGTGAGCAGCCTTCTTGAATCACTGCAGTCCATGGCAACCGGTCATCCACAATGCTGTTGGGGAAGCATGCCATAATTTTGACCTAGCAAAATGGAAGAAGTGGCGATATATTTTCAAATCAGGATAGTGACTGGCTTGGAGGGGAACTTGCAGGTCATGGTGTTCCCATGTATCTACTACCCTGTCCTTCTAGATGGTACTAGTTGTGGATATTTAAGGAGCCTTGGTGAATTACTGCAATGCATCTTGTAGATGATGCACAGTGCTGCCATTGTGAATCAATGGTGGAGGAAGAGATTGTTTATGGATGTGGTGCCAATAATGCAGGTTGCTTTGCCTTTGATAATGTAGAGCTTCTTGAGTGATGGAGCTTCACTTGGCAAGTGTTGAATTTTCCATCACACTCCTGACACATACCAAGCATATAGTGGACAAGGTTTTGGCCTCTTGGGAGGTGTTATTTGTTACAATGTTCCTTGCCTCTGACCTGTTGTGTAGCCACAGTATTAGTTGATTCAGTTTATAGTTATTGGTAACCTCTCAGATTTTGATTATGGGTGATTCAGAAATGCTAGTGTTCTTCAATGTTAAGGGATGATGGATGGATTTTTTTCTTGTTGGGTGTTGATCAATGCTTGGCACTTGTGTGATATGAATGTTATTTGCCACTTGTTAACCTAAGTCGGAACATCATCCAAGTTTTCTGCTTTTTAGCCATGGATTGCTTCAGAATCTGAATAGGTGTAAATGGTGCTTAATATTAAATGCAAAAGGAACCTCGCCTATCCGGCATTCAATTTTCTGAATTTCGGGTTATCTGAACAAGATCGCAAGGTGCCGATGCTTGGCTCAACTGTTTTCTGGCATTCGACTAACCAAATGAAATACTCCCCACCCGTGTCCTTCCGATAATCAACATTCCTCTGTAATCGTCAGCAAACAGCTCTGCTTCTGACCTTTTATGATGATGGGAAGTCATCGATGAACCAGCTGAAAATTGTTTGATTGTGGACATTAGATAGAACAAAAAGCAGAACAACATAGGACCAAGCTCTTTGGCCCACTAAGACTATGCTAGCACATGATTCCTCTTGAAACTAAAAACCCTTTGCCTTTTCGTTGCCTGTATCCCTCTGTTCCTTGAGGTAAAAACAATGACTGCAGATGCTGGAAACCAGATTCTGGATCAGTGGTGCTGGAAGAGCAGAGCAATTCAGGCAGCATCCGAGGACAGGCAAAATCGACGTTTCGGGCAAAAGCCCTTCATCAGGAATAAAGGCAGAGAGCCTGAAGCGTGGAGAGATAAGCTAGAGGAGGGTGGGGGTGGGGAGAGAGTGGCATAGAGTACAATAGGTCAGTGCGGAAGGAGATGAAGGTGATAGGTCAGGGAGGAGAGGGTGGAGTGGATAGGTGGAAAAGGAGCTGGGCAGGTCCGACAAGCCCGGACAAGTCAGGGGATCGTGTTGCTGGAGGTTAGAAACTAGGATGAGGCCAACTCGAGGACACCTCTTCCTACCGCCCCCTTGACTACATCGCTGAAGCCAAACGCCAACTCCAGGACACCTCTTCCTACCGCCCCCTTGACCATGACCCC